>NC_053389.1:659522743-659822743 GCF_905171765.1 Bufo bufo
TTATTAAGCCCTTTGTAATCTTCAAACGCTACAGCTGAACCCTCAGATTTGTATTTTTTAAATGCCCTCTTTTTGTCTTTTATTGCTCTTTTTGCAGTAGATGTAAGCCATGGGGGGTTTAATTTTAGCCGTTTATACTTGTTACCTAAAGGAATACATTTTTTAGAGCAATTACTCAATGTGGATTTGAAGCTCTCCCATTAATCCTCTGTATTATTATGTGACAGTAGCTGCTCCCAGTCTATGCCCTGAAATGCTGCCCTCAACCCAGGGAAATTAGCCTTTTTGAAATTCTGTGTCTTTGCTCTGCCTGACAGTTTGCTTCTTATAGTTTAGGGGGAATATAATTATATTGTGGTCACTATTACCTAGTGTTTCTCGAACAGTAACATTACCAACAAGCTCTGCATCATTAGAAATTACCAGATCCAACAGAGCATCGCCCCTAGTGGGAGCTTGTACAAACTGGCCCATAAAGTGGTCCTGCAGCAAGTTGAGGAATTTTCTCCCCTTTGCAGTTGAGGCAGAACCATGACCCCAGTCAATGTCTGGGAAGTTAAAATCTCCCATTATGACTACTGTACCAGCTGTGCCACCCGCTCTGTTTGGTTATACAGTTGCATTTCTATCTCTTCTGTGATGTTAGGGGGTCTATAGATTACACCAAGTATTATTTTTTTCAGAGCTTCTTGCTCGTGGGCCAATGAGAAGGAAACAATGTCAAGTTCACAACAATACTTAGTGCACCAATTAGTAATCTGTACTTCTGTAGTCAAACCTGCTAACATATGAAGTTGCACGTAGTGCGAAAAAATATTCTAATCACTGTCGATTAGCGCAATCGTGAATATCTTGTAGCACTTGACTCTATCTGCATATAAAGCTATTGTAATGTTTTGCCTTGCCAACCATTATCTCCAGTCTCAGGAGAAACTCATGAAACTTCTAGCAGCTTGAAAAATGGAGCCAAAGTGACCCACACCTGTATTTCGTGTTACGAATTTGCATTACACGATTTTTACATTGACGATTTTTCACATTCAATAAAATAATCTTGAATTCTCGAAATTCGCTAATATATGACGAATATTCTACAAAATATTTGTGAAATATCGTGCATTCGAATATATCCGCTGCTGCTTATCACTAAATACAAATGCACTATTATATACTTTCTATGTTAGAAGGTATATTATAGGTATATCACACCAGTTGCATTTAGTTATTCCAATAGCGTTTGTCCCTCTATCTAGCTCAGCAGAACCGCACACAACTGTTGCACAATACAAATGCACTATAATATACTTTCTATGTTAGAAGGTATATTATAGGTATATCACACCCCTCAATCAGTTTTTATTTTTTGGGGCAACAGGTATATCACACCAGTTGCAATTAGTTACTTCAAATAGAATTTGTCCCTCTATCTAGCTGGGGTATCAGCAGAACCGCACTCAACTGCTACACAATACAAATGCACTATAATATACTTTCTATGTTAGAAAGTATATTATAAGAATATTACACCCCTCAGTATGTTACACCTATCGATTCGATAGTACACCTATACCAGTCCTTAAAAGGACGTTTGTGGCCCTATTAGCTTGCGTTTAGTGTCACTAACAGTCTGTCCCTGCTCCACACAGCAACCACTCCCTACACTGGCAAAAAACAGAATGTAAAATGGCTGCCAGATTGGGTTTATTGATAGGATAGAGGGTGTGTCCATGTGCTGAAATGTCTCAATTGGCTGTCCTGTCCCACCTGATGGATGTGTCATGGGTCAAAGTTCGGCACTATGCAAAAAATATATGGCGCCTGTGAATATCGCCATATGATCGCATGTTTGGCAAATCGAAGAGCTTCTGAAGAGCGAAAGCTGACTGGAAAGGTGCCCACCATGTTGCAGCTGGTATTACACTACTGACCTCTTCTGCTCACAAAGCCTGGCCAACATGTGGAACGTGGAGTTCCAGCGCATGCTCAAGTCACACAACAGTTGGTGATCTGGCAATTGCAAGCGCTTCTGCAGCGTTGCCAGAATGGCGGTAGCTGTCGATGACTTGCAGAAATGGGCACACACGCAGCGCACCTTCACCAGTAGCTTAGGCAAATTGGGGTAGGTTTTGAGAAACCACTGAACCACTAGGTTGAATACGTGGGCTAGGCATGGTATGTAAGTGAGCTTGCCGAGTTCCAAAACCGCCACCATGTTACGGACATTATCAGACACAACCATGCCTGGTTCTAGGTTAAGTGGCGAGAGCCACAGCTCAGTCTGGTCCCTTATCCCCTGCCACATCTCTGCGGTGGTGTTCTGTTTGTCACCTTAACAAATACCTTTCAGCATGGCCTGTTGGTTCTTCCCCACTGCAGTGCTACACTGCTTCCAGCTACTGACTGATGTCTGACTGGGGCTGCAAGATGACAATTCAAAGGTGGAAGTGGAGGAGGCGAAGGGGGGGTTTCAGCCACTAATGTAGGTGGTGGTGGATATCCTGATTGAAGTAGGGCCCACAAACCTTGGCGTTGTTAGCACCTGTGCCATCCCAGGGTACGACTCGCTCCTGGCCTCCACAACGTTCACCCAGTGTGCCGTCAGGAAAATGTAGCGTCCCTGGCCAAAAGCACTTGTCCATGTGTCAGTCATTAAGTGGACCTTCCCAATAACTGCGTTGGTCAGGGCACGGGTGATGTTACGGGACACATTCTGATGTAAGGCTGGGACTGCACACCGTGAAAAATATTGCCGGCTGGGGACAGAGTACTGCTGGACAGCTGCCTCCATCAGGCTGCCGAAGGACTCGGTGTCCACAAGTCTAAATGGCAACATTTCCAGGGCCAGCAATTTGGAATGGTGCGCATTTTGTGCTATGGCCTGTGGGTGGCTTTGTATTTGCACTTTCATTCAAAAGCCTGGAGTATAGACATCTGTATGCTGTGCTGGTACACAGAATTGGATATGCTAGCTGATGGTGCTTGCGAAGGTCCAGGTGCATGGCGGGAGGCATCAGGGTCTGCGTCTTGGACAGGGGATTGGCCAGCACGTAACACAGGGGAAGAGGAGGCAGTGGTGTGACCCGCAGACACTGGTTGTGGACCCAGGCTTTCAGCCCACCTATTAGGGTGCTTTGATGCCATGTGGTGGTGGTGAGGTTGCTAGTGTTCACGCCCCTGCTAATTTTGGAATGGCACAGGTTGCAAATTACAATTCTTTTATCGTCTGCACTTTCCTCAAAAAAGCGCCAGATTGGGGAACAGATGTGTGCCTGTTTGGTGTGGCCCCTTTGCCACCCCACTGCCTCTTCCAGCCTGTTGCAGTGCTGCAGATCCCTCTCCCTCTGTACTGCTGTCCTTGCTCGGCTTGCCACCTTCCCAGGTTGGGTCCGTGACTTCATCGTCCAGCACCTCCTCTTCTACTTTCTCACTCTAGTCATCCTCCTGACTTGTTGACCTAAGAACAACCTCAGTTATTGACAACTGTGCCTCATCCTCATCATGAACCTCTTGAGACACCAATTGCTGTTGACTTATTGGCAACTGTGTCTCATCATCATCATCATCATCATCCACCTCGTGAAACACTAATTGCCGTTCCCCACAGTCATCTTCTTCTGACTGTGGATGCTCCAGAGTTTGGGAATCATGCCACAAGATCTCCTCATGTCCCCCATGTGCTTGGCGAAAGGTCCAAATTAAAGAGGACCTTTCATCAGAATCAAGTATGTAAACGGAATATACATACATGGAGAGCGGCGCCCAGGGACCCCCCTGCACTTACTATTATCCCCGGGCGCCGCTCCGTTCTCCGGTGATTGCCTCCGGTAAAGTCATAGTTAGGCTCCACCCATTTGAGCCTGCCGGCGTCTCCTTCTCCTATGCTGTAGCGCTGGCCAATCGCAGCGCTCAGCTCTTAGCCATGCTATGAGCTGAGCGCTGCGATTGGCCAGCGCTACAGCATAGGAGAAAGAGACGCCGGCAGGCTCAAATGGGTGGAGCCTAACTATGACTTTACCGGAGGCTATCACCGGAGAACGGAGCGGCGCCCGGGGATAATAGTAAGTGCAGGGGGGTCCCTGGGCGCCGCTCTCCATGTATGTATATTCAGTTTACATACTTGATTCTGATGAAAGGTCCTCTTTAAGGAATGGTGATGAAAACAGCTCCTCGGAATATCCCAGTGTGGGATCACTTGTTTGCCAAGACTCTCCAAGGTGGGTGGAAGGAGAATCAGGGTGAGGATTCTGTTGACCAGACTCTTGGCTACTGAGACTGGACTTTGTGGAAGACAAGGTGGTGCTTAACTGACTGGAAGCATTATCTTCTGCAATCCAACCGACCACCTGGTTGCACTGGTCTGACTTCGAGAGTGGTGTCCTGTGCCGTCCTGCAAACTGGGACATGAAGCTAGGTATCATGGATGAGTGTGTTTCTTGTGCTCTGGCAGCAGGCAAAGTTTCACCGCGCCCAGGGCCACGGCCTCTGCATGCACCATCAGCAGCACGGCCACTTCCCCATCCCTTACTGCTTGCCTTGTGCCTTGCGCACCTTGAATAGTACTTATGCTTGCAAGTATGTTACACGTACAGTAGCGCAGGTTTTGTAAGTGTATGTGCAAATAAAGTACACAGAATGTCACCAATATTTTTAGGATGCGTACACATTAAGCAGGAGGTATAGCGCAAGTAATGTCGCTGTCACCACCGGCTAATAAAAAATTACACTGAATGAATGTCACTGATATTTAGGACGGCAGCTGCCACCAGCAGCAAAAAATTTGACTGAAGGGCACTGATATTTCGGATACGCAAACAATATACAGGAGATGTAGCAGAGTTAATGTAACTGTCCGCAGCAGGCACCGTCTACGGAAAAAGTACACTGGATGTCACAGATATTTTTAGGCTGCGCACAAGTTAGACAGGTGATGTAGCGCAGATAATGTCGAACTGAGGGTGGTCTGGCTACTACTCTGAGTATTGTCTTCCCCCATTTCCACCTCTTCCACATGCAAAGCGTCCACCTTAATTGTGAACAACGATCCAAACAATTGCAAGCTATTTAGTGCAGGTTGAGCTAAAAATATATATTGCTGCCAGATACAACTATAGTCCTTAAAAGGACTTTTGGGTCTATAACAAGTATAAAAACTAAAATATTGCTATTTCAATCCCTACAATATCTCTCTCCTGCTCTCCAGCTCTCACTGACAAATACTGTGCATGCTGTGCTGTGTATATAGCACCTGATGATGCGTTCCGGCCAGCCAATCACTGTAATGCCAGCAACCAACATGGCTACAGCATTACAGTGAATGGCAGTACTCACCTGCACATTTATTGGCTGCATAGCAGCCAACAAACGTGTGGGGAGGAGACTTGAGCATCGCGATCGAGCACATATACGGTATTCGGCCGAACACCGCGATGTGCCGAGCATCGCGATGCTCGAGACGAACTAGTGTTCGGCCGAGCATTCTAACCCAACAATAGTGGTGAACTTTCCCTAGTTTCCAGGCCTAGTACCTTTTCCCTTCCCTCTTGTGTTCGGTGTGAGGTTATCCTCCCACACTGCACTGTAATACCAGGTCCCTAATTTACCAGTTCACCAGCTACTAAGGCTTACATTGGACTTGGAGCCAGGTGAGTACATTCACCCTAAGTTCACTGGTGGAATTTTATTGGTTGGTTCCTCATTATAATAGACTATTACAGTAATTTGATTCTGTAGACTAATAAGAAATTATAATCCTATATGACTTTAGACTTACATTCATATAGTCTCAGAGTTTCCAATATGATCTGTACATAAGAGATATTTAGAAATAATGTAAAACTGCACAATCAAGAGACAGATCACAAAATAAATTCTCTAAGGCATAGTAATCTAAAGTACAAGTAAATCCTGTTTATACACCAGCTATATTACAATGATGATGGTGATGGACAATGCTACTTCAGTCTATGCACAGAATTTATATAAAAATGAACACCAAGATCTAAAAAATCCTAAAGATTAGGGTTGAGCAAACACTAAGCGCAAACGCAAAGATCGGGCTCGGGACCCGAACTTGACCCCAAACCCCATTGAATTCAATGTGGACCCGAACTTTGGGGCACTAAAATGGCTCTAAAAAAGTCATAGAAAGGGCTAGAGGGCTGAAAAAGGAAGCAAAATAGGGGTAAGAGCAGGACAATTGCAATGCAAACAAATGTGGATAGGGAAATGAATTAAAATAACAGAATAAAAAAAAGTTTCAAATAGGAGGCAGAGGTCAAAGTGGAGGAGGAGGTTGAGGAGGTGGTGGACGTGGCGGTGAAGGTGGAACGGGTGATGGAGGAGGAGGAAGCCAGCACTATTTTTGTAGTTTATTATTATTATTTTTTTTATTAGTGTTGATCGAGATGCTCGGCCGAACACCAGTTCGGCTCGAGCATCTCGATGCTCGGCACATGGAAATATTCGGCCGAATACCGCATGTGCTTGAGCGCAATGCTCGAGTCTCCTCCACGCAAGTTTGCTGGCTGTTATGCAGCCAATAAACATGCAGGTAAGTACTGCCCTTCACTGTAATGCTGTAGCCATGTGGGTTACTGGAATTTCAGGGATTGGCTGGCCATAATGGATCATCGGGTGCTATATAGCATCCGATGACACGTGTTCGGCTCAGTGTTAGTCAGAGAGAGCTGTGCTGAAGAAGGGAAAGATAGTGTAGGGAGTGTTTTTTTTTTTTTTTAAGTTGAAAAACTTGTCAGAGACCCAAAAGTCCTTTTAGGGAGTATTGTGTGTGGCAGCAATATGTATTTTTAGCGCATCCTGCGCTACATAGCGTGCAATATTTAGGCTGCCGCAGACAGCGACATTATCTGCGCTACATCTCCTGTGTAACGTGTGCGCATCCCAAAAATATCTGACATTCAGTGTACTTTTTCCATAGATGGTGACCGCTGCGGACAGTGACATTATTTGGGGTATATCTCCTGTGTAACGTTTCCACATCCCAAATACCTGTGACATTCCCTGTAATTTTTTATTAGCTGCTGCTAACATCAGCGACATTATCTGCAGTATTTCTCCTGTGTAACATTTCCACATCCAAAATACCTGTGACATTCCCTCTAATTTTATATTGGCCGCTGGTGATATCAGCGACATTATCTGCGGTATTTCTTCTGTGTAACTTTTCCACATCCCAAATACCTGTGATATTCCCTGAAATTTTTTACTAGCCGCTAGTGATATCAGCGACATTATCTGCAGTATTTCTCCTGTGTAACATTTCCACATCCCAAATATCTGTGACATTCCCTGTAATTCTTTATTAGCCGCTGCTGACATCAGCAACATAATCTGCGGTATATCTTCTGTGTGACGTTTCCACATTCCAAATACCTTTTTTAATTTTTTTGGGCATACACTTACAAATCCTACACTACTGTACGTGTGACATACTTTCAGGCATATATAACATTTAATATGAAGAAGACGAGCAGTAAGGGACGGGGCAGTTGCCGTGATGCTGATGGTGCACGCAGAGGCCGTGGCCCTGGGCGCGTTGAAACTGTGCCTGCTGCCACAGCACAAGAAAAACAATCATCCACGATACCTAGCTTCATGTGCATGGCGGAGCAGGACAACGCTCTCGAAGTCCAGTGCGACCAGGTGGTCGGTTGCATTACAGAAGATAATGCTTCCAGTCGTTTAAGTAGCACCCTGTCTTCCACCAAGTCCAGTCTCAGTAACCAAGAGTTTGGTCAACAGAATCCTCACCCTAATCCTCCTTCCTCCCACCATGGAGAGTCTTGCCAAACAAGTGATCCCACACTCAGATATTCAGAGAAGCTCTTTTCATCGCCATTCCTTCATTTGGGCCGCTCGACAAGTCCGCTTGAAGAGGGACATGAGATTTTGTGCCATGATTACCACGCATCCACAGTCACATAAAGATGACGGCAATTAGTGTTTCACGAGGTGGATGATGATTATGAGAAACAGTTGGCAATATGTCAACAGCAATTAGTGTATCAAGAGGTTGATGATGAGGATGAGACACAGTTGTCAATAACTAAGGTTGTATTTAGGTCAACAAGTCAGGAGGATGATCAGAGTGAGGAAGTGGAAGAGGAGGTGGTGGACGAGGAAGTCACTGACACAACATGGGAAGATTGCAAGCCGAGCGAGGGCAGCATTACAGAGGGGGAGGGATCTGCAGCATTGCAACAGGCTGGAAGAGGCAGTGGGGTGGCAAACAGGAGAAGGAGGGCCACACCAAACAGGCCCGCAACTGTTCCCCAAAGCACCCCCTTGCGGCAATCTCCCTTGCCAAGGGGTAGGTGTTCTGCAGTCTGGCGCTTTTTGAGGAAAGTGCGGACGACAAAAGAATTGTAATTTTCTACCTGTGCCATACAAAAATGAGCAGGCGCGTGAACACTAGCAACCTCATCACCACCACCAACATGATCCGCCACATGGCATCAAAGCACCGTAATAGGTAGGCCGAACGCCTGGGCCCACAATGTGTGTCTGCTGGTCACACCACTGCCTCCTCTTCCCCTGTGTTATGTTCTGGCCAATCCCCTGTTGAAGGCGCAGGCCCTGATGCCTCCCGCCCTGCACCTTTGCAAGCACCATCAGCGACCACATCCACTTTCATGTCCCAGCACAGTGTACAAATGTCCTTACCCCAGGCATTTGAAAGCAAGCACAAATACCCAGCCACCCACCCACAGACCATAGCACTAAATGCGCAACTTTCCAAATTACTGGCCCTGGAAATGTTGCCATTTAGGCTTGTGGACGCTGAGTCATTCCGCAGCCTGATGTCGGCGGCCGTCCCTCGTTATGCAGTCCCAAGCCGCCACTATTTTTCATGGTGTGCCGTGCCTGCCTTACACCAGCATGTGTCCCGTAACATCACCCGTGCCCTAACCAACACAGTTACTAGCAAGGTCCACTTAACCACTGACACATTAACAAGTTATTTCGGCCAGGGACGCTACATATCCCTGATGGCACACTGGGTGAACGTTGTGGAGGCGGGGGGCGAGTCGTACCCTGGGATGGCACAGGTGCTACCGACGCCAAGGATTGCGGGCCCTAATTCCATCAGGAAATAAAGGCACTTTAAATGTGTTTTTTATAATGTACTGAATACACTGTATTCCCATGCACCCCTTCCTCCACAAAAATTGTATATGGTTCAAGCTTCCTTTTCTCGTCCTCCGCTTCCATCATATCAACATTCCTATTTGTCTGCCCTCGCTTCTAATGTTGTAGAGGGTCAGCTCACCTGCAGGCCCCCGTATATAGTGTTTTAGAGGGTCAGCTCACCAGCAGGCCCTCACCTTCAATCTTTTAGAGGGTCAGATCACCTGAAGGCCCTCGCATATAATTTTTTAGAGGGTCATCTCACCAGCAGGCCCTCACCTACAATCATTTAGAGGGTCAGATAACCTGCAGGCCCTCACAATTAATGTTTTAGAGGGTCAGCTCACCAGCAGGCCCTCACATATAATGTTTTAGATGGTCACCTCACCAGCAGGCCCTCACCTATAATCTTTTAGAGGGTCAGCTCACCCGCAGACCCTTGCATATAATGTTTTAGAGGGTCAGCTCACCAGCAGGCCCTCACCTACAATCTTTTAGAGGGTCAGCTCACCTGCAGATCCTCGCATATAATGTTTTTGAGGGTCAGCTCACCAGCAGGCCCTCAACCATAATGTTTTACAGGGTCATCTCACCAGCAGGCCCTCACCTACAATCTTTTAGAGGATCAACTCACCAGCAGGCCCTCATATATAATGCTTTTGAGGGTCAGCTCACCAGCAGTCCCTCAACCATAATGTTTTACAGGGTCAGCTCACCAGCAGGCACTCGTCCATTATTTTTTCAATGGTCAGCTCAGCAGCAGGCACTTGCCCATAATTTTTTCGATTTTCAGATTACCAGCAGGCACTCGCCCCTAATGTTTTAGAGAGTCAGCTCTGTAGCAGACCCTCACCCCTAATGGTTTAGATGGTCAGCTCAGCAGCAGGCCTTCGCCAGTAATGTTTTAGAGGGTCACCAGCAGGCTCTTGCTCGTAATGTTTTTGAGCAGGCCATCAATTATAATTTTTCAAGGGTGTATGATGCCCTCCTTTATGTGTAATAAAGTGTGTATTGGAGTCCCGGTTCCTTGTAACTTTTGGAAGCCCTTTCACTTAGTGCATAGGCTTTATGAGTGTAGGAATCCCACTACCTGAACAATTCTACCACAATGTGAATGAGGCCCTCCATTATGTTATATACAGGTTGTATTGGAGTGACTCTTCCATGTAATTTTTGGCAGCACTTGCACTTTATATATAAGTTGTGGTGAACTGGAACTGACTAAGAGTAGCTGCCCGCTTTTGCTGAAAAAGATTGATGATAATCATAGAACGCGGCGCCACCATATTTGTGCCCCAAATCTGTGATTTTGTAGAGGTAAAGATCTAACTCTTCCCTCCTATTTGGACGGACAGAGCATATTACGTCCCTGTATAGGCTGAAGGCCAGTACAAACTCTGGGATGGTTAGCTTCCTGTTGAGCCTGTGGTCCAGACCTTTGAGAACCACCGAGACGTCACCGCAAGGGATGACCTTGTTCTCTGTGAGATCTTGCGTGGCTATCAAGAGGTAGGCGAGATTCACGTCTCTGCCCTCGAGAATATCTTTTTTAATGGTGGCCGGAATGAAATGTGCTGGAGTGATATTAGGCATGGGGGACGTTGTACCTGAACAACCGGCGGGGGACGTTGTACCTGAACAACTGGCAGCGGACGTTGAGGCGACGGGTATGTCCCGTGCCGACAGAGGCTGCTGCGCCTCGAGACACCACAACCTCCAATCTTGCCTAAATGTTGGTGACTGATGAAGTCAAGGTATTAATTACAGCGTGTAACTGCATGAGGGAAGTGTGGATGGTATTCATCGAGATCTCCTCGTGGCTAGAGCTGGCTGACTCCGTCACAAGTAACCAGTATAGTTCTGCTTTTCTTGCAGTAGCCGGAAAGGGGATGCCCCTCCTGGTCAGTTCTGAAACAAGCTTGGGGATGGTCCAGTTACGAAGCGATGGAATACTGTCACGCTCTGACATCCTGGTGGCTTCCAAGTTCACGGACGCATCCTCAATGTCGGACATATGTGAAATGTTGCAACTGCAGATGACAAGCAAACATGTTAACAACACTGGCATGGTTGCGTGAGGAACAAGCGATGCTGTGCCACCTACCACCGTGAACCCGACTGGGTGGCCGGGAGGCATAGGAGGAGGCCTCCCGTGAACTTAGTGAACTAAGCGAACTAAGCATGCAGGAACCCTGCAATGTGTTTTTTTCTTTTTTTTCTCTGGACGGGCCTGTGCCTGTGACATGCTGAGGAAACCTGTGAGGGGTAAGCATGTTTATGACCCCAGGTGACTGCGTACTATGCAAAATAACAAATGTGAAACAGATCGCCGAACCTGAATGACGTGTCAGGTATGCAATCTTTCGTTCAATGCTGGCAAACGTGTCTTACCAAGGTAACGCCCTGATAACAGCCTGAGGGGTGACAAACAGCGAACGCTGAGACGTGATGAGGAACCCATGCATAACATGAGCCATGCACGTGCAACCCGAGAGCTCTGGAGTTCCTGATTACCTTAAGATGCACCTGTGCCCCCATATATATATATATATATACACACTCACCTAAAGAATTATTAGGAACACCATACTAATACGGTGTTGGACCCCTTTTGCCTTCAGAACTGCCTTAATTCTACGTGGCATTGATTCAACAAGGTGCTGATAGCATTCTTTAGAAATGTTGGCCCATATTGATAGGATAGCATCTTGCAGTTGATGGAGATTTGAGGGATGCACATCCAGGGCACGAAGCTTCCGTTCCACCACATCCCAAAGATGCTCTATTGGGTTGAGATCTGGTGACTGTGGGGGCCATTTTAGTACAGTGAACTCATTGTCATGTTCAAGAAACCAATTTGAAATGATTCGAGCTTTGTGACATGGTGCATTATCCTGCTGGAAGTAGCCATCAGAGGATGGATACATGTTCTCATTCTGTTTACGCCAAATTCGGACTCTACCATTTGAATGTCTCAACAGAAATCGAGACTCATCAGACCAGGCAACATTTTTCCAGTCTTCAACAGTCCAATTTTAGTGAGCTCGTGCAAATTGTAGCCTCTTTTTTTCTATTTGTAGTGGAGATGAGTGGTACCCGGTGGGGTCTTCTGCTGTTGTAGCCCATCCGCCTCAAGGTTGTGCGTGTTGTGGCTTCACAAATGCTTTGCTGCATACCTCGGTTGTAACGAGTGGTTATTTCAGTCAACGTTGCTCTTCTATCAGCTTGAATCAGTCGGCCCATTCTCCTCTGACCTCTAGCATCCACAAGGCATTTTTGCCCACAGGACTGCCGCATACTGGATGTTTTTCCCTTTTCACACCATTCTTTGTAAACCCTAGAAATGGTTGTGCGTGAAAATCCCAGTAACTGAGCAGATTGTGAAATACTCAGACCGGCCCGTCTGGCACCAACAACCATGCCACGCTCAAAATTGCTTAAATCACCTTTCTTTCCCATTCTGACATTCAGTTTGGAGTTCAGGAGATTGTCTTGACCAGGACCACCCCCCTAAATGCATTGAAGCAACTGCCATGTGATTGGTTGACTAGATAATTGCATTAATGAGAAATAGAACAGGTGTTCCTAATAATTCTTTAGGTGAGTGTATATATATATATATATATATATATATATATATATATATTTATTTATTTTTTTACCTTCAGCCTGCGCCAACGCTGTACAGGATGACAGCGAGTTGAAAAGGACAACTGAAAGGTGATCTGAAAGGAGAAAAGGTGCTCTATGACTACCCCAACTGATTAAGGTAAAGTGCAGCTGCTGAGATCGGTGACAGAACGGTTGATGGCAGGCTATAACCGAAGGCAGTGGTGGCTAGCAGATAACATCTGACAAACTGCCAGCCCCTGCTGAGTGGTAGGGGGCCACCGGTTACTCAGGAGTGGGCCGTAGTGCATGTAACCTCCCCATATAAGCGACCGCGACGTTTAGATGCCTGCCGAGCACGAAATGACAGAGAACGTAGTAGCAGAGCACATGGTGGCAAAACGCATAGGGGCAGGCCACAAATCACCATGTATATGTCTGATGCGTGCATAAACTTTAGCAGCAAACGCATGCCCCCCAGCACATGTGTAAAACATTGTTGTATGATATGTCACTGACTGTAGCGTAGCATCTGGAACCAGCTTCCACTCAAAGCATCTGCTCAGTTAGGCCTCATGCACACGACTGTTTTTCGGGTCCGCATACGAGCCGCAGTTTTTGCGGCTTGGGTGCAGACCCATTCACTTCAATCGGGCCGCAAAGGATCCGGACAGCACTCAGTGTGCTATCCGCATCCGTTGCACCGTTCCGTGGCCCTGCAAAAAAAATAGAGCATGTCCTATTCTTGTCCATTTTGCGGTCCGCAAAAAACAGCACGGTCGTGTGCATGAGGCCTTAAACTGGAAGGCGCAATCCACTTGTGCCCCCAGTGCGCCGCACAAGTATACCGCACAGTCCCGCCAAAACAAACATTGTACAGCAGGAATCAGCGTTGCTGATGATACCATATAGTGGGGCACACTTCATCCCCACCCTTGCGTGAGGCACAGCGCCCCGTGCGAGAAACGCACCAATGAGAAAATTGTGACGGAGTCCCGCTGACTCCTGCATCCTAGTCATACTGCCGCGTGGGTAAGCAAAGGGTGGGCTATCGGGCAGACCGCTCCGGTGCGGCGCGCCGCTCCTCCTTACCAAAGGAGCTGACACACCGCCGGCCGGACTGTGAAGTGGACGGGCTGCACGAGCGCGCAGCATATACTTACCCGAAGCCGTGACAAACTCCATAGCGGACTCCTCACCGCTGGCTGGGACAGATCCTGCAGAGGTATGAGATTCACTCGTGCTGACTCAGAACCAAACAGGATATATTGCAATGGAACGTCAGCCTCAGGGGGAGGCGCTATCTGGGTATAAGTGAGCTGCCGGCGCCCCTCCCACAAATACAGGCTAATAAATCGGCCTTCACACATATGACGTGCACCTAACTAACAAACGGATTAACTATATCAATTTCCCTGTCACGTATGCCTTGCAGGTGTACTTCACACAATAAATGGGTATATAACATGCACTTAACTAACAGATGGATTAACTATATCAATTTCTCAGTCACGTATTCAGTGCAGGTGTACATCACACAATAAATGGGTATATGATGTGCACCTAACTAACTAATGGATTAACTACATCAATTTTCCTGTCACGTATGCAGTGTAGGTGTACTTCACGCAATAAATGGGTATATGACGTGCACCTAACTAACAGACGGATTAGCTATATCAATTTCCCTGTCACATATGCAGTGCAGATGTACTTCACGCAATAAATGGGTATATGATGTGCACCTAACTAACAGACGGATTAGCTATATCAATTTTCCTATCACGTATGCAGTGCAGGTGTACTTCACGCAATAATTGGGTATATGACGTGCACCTAACTAACAGACGGATTAACTATTATATTTGTGTGTCAGGGGTACAAAGTACAATGTTGCATTGCACCCACACAAAAAATTGCTGTGGATCACCCACAGAATTACCAGCCAGATTTATGATTTTTTTCTTCCTGTGTCAGGGTGCAAAGATGGTGTATTGCACCCACAAAAAAATCACACTAAGGCCTCATGCACACGACCGTTTTTTTTTGCGGTCCGCAAAACGGATTTCCGTTGTTCCGTGATCTGTGACCGTTTTTTCTTCCGTGGGTCTTCCTTGATTTTTGGAGGATCCACGGACATGAAAAGTGAAAAAAAAAACTAAGTCAAGTTTGCATTGAAAATGATAGGAAAAACGGACACGGATCACGGACACGGATCATGGACGCGGATGACTATCTTGTGTGCATCCGTGATTTTTCACGGACCCATTGGCTTGAATGGGTCCGTGAACCGTTGTCCGTGAAAAAAATAGGACAGGTCCTATTTTTTTCACGGACTGGAAAAACGGATAACGGACGCGGAAGACAAACGGTGCATTTTCCGATTTTTCCACGGATCCATTGAAAGTCAATGGGTCAGTGAAAAAAAACGGAAAACAGAACAACGGCCGCGGATGCACACAACGGTCGTGTGCATGAGGCCTAACACTGTCCCTCACTTCAGCTGCCTGCTTTCTGTCCCTTTACTACTGAGAGCTGATGGGCGGAGCTACACGTAATCCAGTTTATATAGAGGCTGGGTCACATGATGCACCGGCCAATCACAGCCATGCCATTAGTAGGTATGGCTGTGATGGCTTCTAAGGGCACAAAGCCTAAGAGCTTGTTGATTGGCTTTCAACAAGCTTTATAAATATCCCCGAACACCGAACTTTAATACAAATTTTTCCAGCAAAGTTTGGGTTTGGGTCCGGGCACCAAAAATCGTAAAGTTCTGTATGGACTTTATAGTTCGGGTTCGCTCAACACTACTAAAGATGTGTCTATACATTCACTTTCACATAGAGACCAGTTATTTAAAAATGACCCTACCTGCTTACAGCGCTTCATAGCATTCCTCTCATCTTACAAATATAGTAAAGCTAGAGGCACTGCATTTCTCTGTTTGACAAAATCACCTTGTCTATCACCTGAATCTATGATGTTTAAATAAACTTGGCAACATTTCACTTATTCACTAAAGTAAGTTAATTGTAATGGAGCGTTATGCTACATTTTTAAAACATAGCATAGTTCTAGGCTTCCTCTAGCTACAGACTATCAATTTCACTGCAATTTCCATTCCTTTCCAAAATATGAACAGAAGAAATATTTTTTTTGCCTTTGGCCATCCATTTCAAATTGTTAGTTTTAACACTGTACTAAAACTCATGTTCGGTTATAGAAGAATGCATCCACAAGAGCTAATACTTTTAGATACTTTTAAAAGCTTTCTGCATTCTAAAGATATAGTACACAATGGACCACAGATAAGGCATAGTTGTGGGCGTTAGATTTCTACTCATGTCTATGTAGTGCAGATGGCAAATAGATCTAAAAATGACATGTCTTTTCCAGTAATTATCCAAAAAGCAAATCACTCTGATTATTTCCTAATCTTGAACTTCCAATTGGTCTACAACCTCTCATAGTCATCCATTGAGATGAGTGAGTTTCCAAACAGGGAGTCCCGTTTCTCTTCCCTAGAAAATGGAGACTGAAATGGATAATTTCAGCTTCCATTGACTTATATTGAGAAAATACAGCTCTATAATAGGAAATTGGCCAGTTGTGAGAAGTATCACAAATTGCTCATGCTTAGTGATATATTAATATGTTATGTATTTATATATATTGTAAGGGATTGCTTTCTCTTGGGGGTTTTCAAGCACAGATTTCATCCTCAGACAATGGTTTTAGTGTCGAAACAGTGCTTTATTGTGGCACCAGCAAAACATAAACGATACAAAATAAACACTTGCCCATCTGGGCACTACCTAATACATTAATGGAATCCCTGACTCATCTACAGGATACAGTTCATACCTGACATCAGGCTCGGGTTTCTCAGCCAAACATTCCACCAGCCCCCTGGCTGTGCCAATACGAGTACCGTTGGGGATTGTGGTCCAGCAGTCCTCCCGACTCTGACCTTGTGACCGTTGTTTCACAGGCGTCACTGCGTCCCCCAAACTTCAGGCTGTGACCTACCCTCGTGGCCCCTCAGCCTTCCCGGCTGAGACCACTCAAAACCTCTGCAGGTCTCTGTCGCAATATAAAACTCTCCCCAGACTGACACACTGGGGCAAAGGGAACACCCGTACTGGAAGGGTATGGTTTGGCAGATCCCACTACCAGACATATCCGCCAATCCAACTAAAATCCAACCCAGAACATACCTTAAACAACCTTGTCTCAGCAAGCTACACGCTGATGAAACTACTCCATTCTGGATTTTATTTATCTCACCCAGCTGAGGTACCTGAGCCTTCCCGCACTGTACACCTTACCACAATATATATATATATATATATATATATATATACACACATATATACACTCAAACTAAGAACCAAGAACTAAGCACAGCAATTTCACATGAATTCCATGCATCATTGACATCATTTATTGGTATACTATTCTCTTGGCTTTCTTGCAGTTTCACCAAGAGACTAAAGAATATATTTATTCAGATTTCCATTAAAAATTGAGCTAATAAAGTTCAAATCACATTTCTACTTTATTCCATTCCTCTTCTCTTCTCTTGCTCTGGAATACATATTGTATTAACCCCTGACTTTAATTCAGTGCTAATGCTGGCACATTCACAAAGCTGGTGCTTACCTAGTTTTATTAAACATGATAGGGTAGCATAACCATATGTTCTTGATGAAATGCATTACTATACTGCCTGGATTTGACCTTTTCGTGTTTCATAGATTGATTTCTTGGCAAATTCTGTTCTCTTGAGTGTACAGCTTCAGCAACTGTGAGGATGACATGGTAGCCAGGAGTCAATCGATACAACAGTCCATTGGAAAGGTCATCTGCCTGTGTCATTAAAATTCATGATAACAAATTTAAAGGGAACAAGAATCTGCTCAACGCGAATCAATTCTCTTGGCGATAATTGTTTTGAGAATAGCAAAAGTGAATCAATAGAAATCATTCCTTTAGTGATTTCAACATGGCTGCTCTGTGATCTTTCAGACGCTGTACACAGAAGCTTGCCAACTTCTGACAATCCCTGCCTTGTGAAAGAAAAGTTCAAATGGCTTCATTCAAGGGCTGTGCATTTTGCATTATTTTTTGGTCAAGTCTCTGCTCTGACATTGTGCATCTCCCTCTGTCAGTCCCACTGTTTGATATCTGCATTTGTCCTGGAAAGCTAATATTCATTCTCCAAGACTAGAGATAACCAGGCAGCCCTTTCACACAAGACAGTCTTTTTCTGCAAGGACGCTGAAAGCCTTTCACATGTTTATCTCACAAGTGTGCTAAAATAAAAGAAATGTAACAAAGCTTTGCAGGATGTTAAATTATTCCTACGTTCATCCATATTCTGAGACGTGTCAAAACAGTTGCAAAATAGCTGAGAAGTTCAACTGTATGTGTCTTGTTTTACTTGTACTACTTTCTATATATGGAAAACATTTTTAACCGTTACCATGTCCTTCCATGGGTGAAGTTTGATCCTGGTCCAATGCATTTTTCCTTGAAGCTTAGATTGTGAACTGGAATGAACAGCTTAACCTTTCTCATGGAAAAAACAAAGGGCCACATTGGTTAAAAAGCAGTGTTAGGCTCCTTAGCATAATTTAACCACAGTTAATACATGTTTAAATGAGATAGCCAAGGTTATTCATCAGTCTTTGCAATTGGTTAATGTGCCTGTTCCAGCTTTATATCTCATTCAGACAATATGGGGAAATGGCCGGAACAGTTGTATTAAGCAGCTCGCAGGAAGGAATGAATTGTGCCTTGTGCGAGCAGATAATGCCAAGGTTATGTCATCAGTTCCAGTTCTGGTTTATATACCATGATTGTATTGTCTTTTTGTTTATGTTTTTCTCTACATTGAGGCTTTAGATTTGATGAAATGCCGTATAAAATGTCTGATATAATTTACTGACACACATTGAATCTGTTTTGTGTAAAACCACAGGAGAATCCTTCTTTGAGACATATGCCATCTGTATTTTACCTTTGTCCATAAACCAATATTAAGATCTTTTTCTATTTTAACAGTTTTCTTACATTTATTCATAACCGGTCAATCCTGAGTCTCTGTGGCTGCATGTAAGCATTATAGTTGTGGTTAGAGATGAGTGAATTTCTTGAAATTTGTTTCTAATCACTTCTAATGAATCAGATTGGAAATTCAATTCAGTTATGAATAGATTCAACCTAAATCAAAAGTGTTCCAACTGGCCTGTAAATTTGTGCATAACACTCTGCGGTCTCTTTTCTTACTTTTTATTATTGAATTATTTTGAAATTTTTCTTTCTCCCCTTTCAAGCTCTTGAATGCAAAGACAGCATTAGTAAATAATGTCAGAGTGACAGTGAAATATAGAGCTATGGGCAAACCCATGATTGAAGGTGTTAACAAACAGCTTGTTTAAAAACACAATGCGCTGTAAGATTTGTTATGCTTTTTAAAATTTCCAAAAATTTTCCCTTTTTATGGGCAGTTGCCTGCCTGTCTTTATACAAACATAAACCTGGACAAACCTCTAAAAATTCTCCTATTTGGGGAGTAGTGTGGAATGAAACCCTATGGACGAGGCAGAAGATGTGCAGTTGTGTAAAAGTAGTAGTAGCAGCACAGTATGGAACCTAACAGACAAGGCATTAGACTGTGGGGTAGCAGTATTGGCAGTAGTATAGCAGCAACAGTACATTGTGGGACCTGATGGATAAAGC
Source organism: Bufo bufo (assembly GCF_905171765.1). Lineage (NCBI taxonomy): Eukaryota > Metazoa > Chordata > Amphibia > Anura > Bufonidae > Bufo > Bufo bufo. The sequence continues at coordinate 659,542,244 of NC_053389.1, forward strand.
AGTAGATGTGCATCTGGGTAGAGGTAGTAGTAGTGGCAGTAGGGGGAGTAGCAGCTGTAGCAGCAATATAGCATGGAATAAGATGGACAGTGGCATCACTGGACTGGTGATAAATAGCCACTGTGAACAATGGTAAATTGATTCATTGGCAACAGCCAGAGATATGCGAAAATCCAATCAATCGACACCTCATTAATTTTCACAAATGTAATGTTTGCAGGGGCTAATTTTGTTTTAGCTTTAGGGTGACAATGCCACCTACCATGTTGATTACCCCTTCTGACAGTACACTGGAGGCTGGACAAGGCAGTACATTCATAGTGAACTTGGCCAGATCCAGCCACTGTTCCAATATGCCCCCTTTAAAAATCCAAAGGGTCAGGCGAGCAAGAAGTGGACGTTGCTGTTCTTTTTCCATCATCCCTCTTTGCATCAGCATGAGCATTTGCTCTAATAAAATATCAGGAGGAATTAAATCTTCCCTAATGAGCTGTATTTCCTCAGCACAAAACAACACATGCTGCCTGTTGTGATTGTCTTGTACATGATATAATCACTCTCCTGGACATAGCACCTTCTGCAAGCCAAAAATGTTGCACCACCAAATTTATAATGTGTGTCATGCAAGGAGCATCTGTTATATCCTATAAGTGCAGTGCAGCCACAATGTTTCTGCTGTTGTAGCTGATTATGTTGTCCTGTTTTAGTCAATCGGGCTACTTTCGGTGGGAAATTTGCTACTTGATGCACAATAGCAAGTGATCCACTGTGTGTCTTCCCTCTCTAAAGCTCAGCAGTTTTAAGAAAGCATGGTAAGCTTCAGCTTAGGCCTCATGCACACGACCGTTGTGTGCATCCGTGGCCGTTGTGCCGTTTTCCGTTTTTTTTCGCGGACCCATTGACTTTCAATGGGTCCGTGGAAAAAACGGAAAATGCACCGTTTGGCAGCCGCATCCGTGAGCCGTGTTTCCTGGCCGTGAAAAAAATATGACCTGTCCTATTTTTTTCACGGCCAACGGTTCACGGACCCATTCAAGTCAATGGGTCCGTGAAAGAACACGGATGCACACAAGATTGGCATCCGTGTCCGTGATCCGTGGCCGTAGGTTAGTTTTTATACAGACGGATCCGAAGATCCGTCTGCATATAAGCTTTTTCAAAGCTGAGTTTTCACTTCGTGAAAACTCAGAACCGACAGTATATTCTAACACAGAAGCGTTCCCATGGTGATGGGGACGCTTCTAGTTAGAATACACTACAAACTGTGTACAAGACTGCCCCCTGCTGCCTGGCAGCACCCGATCTCTTACAGGGGGCCGTGATCAGCACAATTAACCCCTTCAGGTGCGGCACCTGAAGGGGTTAATTGTGCAGATCACAGCCCCCTGTAAGAGATCAGGGCTGCCAGGCAGCAGGGGGCAGACCCTCCCCCCCCCTCCCCAGTTTGAATATCATTGGTGGCCAGTGCGGCCCCCCCCCTCCCTCTATTGTAATAATTCGTTGGTGGCACAGTGTGCGCCCCCCCCCCTCCCTCCCGCTATTGTAATAATTCGTTGGTGGCACAGTGTGCGCCCCCCATCGGCCCCCCCTCCCTCTATAGCATTAACAACATTGGTGGCCAGTGTGCGGCCTCCCATCTCTCCCCCCCCCCCCCCCCCCCATCATTGGTGGCAGCGGAGTTCCGATCGGAGTCCCAGTTTAATCGCTGGGGCTCCGATCGGTAACCATGGCAACCGGGACGCTACTACAGTCCTGGTTGCCATGGTTACTTAGCAATAGTACAATAGTAGTAGATTCATACTTACCTGCTCCAGGCTGCTGCTGCGATGTTCGTGTCCGGCCGGGAGCTCCACCTACTGGTAAGTGACAGGTCGGTGCGGCGCATTGCTAAATGAACTGTCACTTACTAGTAGGAGGAGCTCCCGGCCGGACACGAACCTCGCAGCTCCCAAGCTCCCAGGTAAAGTATGAATCTTTTACTATTGTACTATTGCTAGTAACCCGCTGCCACCAATGATCGGGGGGGGGGGGGGGGGGAGATGGGAGGCCGCACACTGGCCACCAATGTTGTTAATGCTATAGAGGGAGGGGGGGCCAATGGGGGGCGCACACTGTGCCACCAACGATTTATTACAATAGAGGGAGGAAGGGGAGGGGGGCACACTGTGCCACCAACGAATTATTACAATAGAGGGAGGAAGGGGGGGGGCACACTGTGCCACCAACGAATTATTACAATAGAGGGAGGAGGGGGGGGGGGCCGCACTGGCCACCAATGATATTCAAACTGGGGAGGGGGGGGTCTGCCCCCTGCTGCCTGGCAGCCCTGATCTCTTACAGGGGGATATGATAGTACAATTAACCCCTTCAGGTGCGGCACCTAAGGGGTTAATTGTGCTGATCACGGCCCCCTGTAAGAGATCGGATGCTGCTAGGCAGCAGGGGGCAGTCTTGTACACAGTTTGTAGTATATTCTAACTAGAAGCGTCCCCATCACCATGGGAACGCCTCTGTGTTAGAATATACTGTCGGAAATGAGGTTTCACGATCTCACTCATATCCGACAGTATATTCTAACATAGAGGCGTTCCCATGGTGATGGGGACGCTTCAAGTTAAAATATACCATCGGATTGGAGAAAACTCCGATCTGATGGTATAAAAGGGACTCCAGACTTTACATTGAAAGTCAATGGGGACGGATCCGTTTGAAATGGCACCATATTGTGTCAACGTCAAACGGATCCGTCCCTATTGACTTGCATTGTAATTCAGGACGGATCCGTTTGGCTCCGCACGGCCAGGCGGACACCAAAACGACTTTTTTTTCATGTCCGTGGATCCTCCAAAAATCAAGGAAGACCCACGGACGAAAAAACGGTCACGGATCACGGGAAAACGGAACCCCGTTTTGCGGACCGCAAAAAAATACGGTCGTGTGCATGAGGCCTTATACATATGAAAGAAGGGCGATGGAGCTGAAGCAATGCTCTACCCTGTTTCTGTTGGAGATTTCCTGTGCTATACCTCTTGTATAACGCTTGCCCATCCTAAATATCAGTGACATTCAGTCAAATTTTTTCACTGCTGGTGGCAGCGACATTACCTGTGCTACATCTCCTGTATAACGTTAGCGCATCTGAAATATCAGTGACATTCAGTCTAATTTTTTCGCTGCTGGTGGCAGCGACCTTACCTGTGCTATACCTCCTGTATAACGTTTGCCCATCCTAAATATCAGTGACATTCAGTCAAATTTTTTCGATGCTGGTGGCAGCGACATTACCTGCGCTACATCTTCAGTATAACGTTAGCGCATCCTAAATATCTGTGACATTCAGTCTAATGTTTTCGCTGCTGGTGGCAGCGAAAGTAACTGTGCTACATCTCCTGTATAACGTTTGCCCATCCTAAATATCAGTGACATTCAGTGTAATTTTTTCGCTGCTGGTGGCAGCGACATTACCTGTGCTACATCTCCAGTATAACATTAGTGCATCCGAAATATCAGTGACATTCAGTGTAATTTTTTTTGCTGCTGGTGGCAGTGAAATTATCTGTGCTACATCTCCTGTATAACATTTGCCCATCCAAAATATCAGTGGCATTTAGTCTAATTTAGTTGCACATACACTTACAAAACCTGCGCTACTGTACGTGTGGCATAATTGCAAGCATATATACCTTTTATCGTTCAATATATCTTTATTGAGGATTTTTTTCATTTATCAAAGAATGACAAAAGATACACTATACAAAAAATCAATGCAAAAATATCCATACACCATAGTGTAATACAGTAATTTACATAAATCACCGTGTATGAGACATCAGAAGTTAAACCAGAAAGTACACTCCTGCTGGTACACACTCAAATTTTTTTGTGATAAAGTGGAGTTTCTGCTGAACAAAGCAGACATTCATCGTAGCGTACTGAAAGTATATATGAGTTGCCAAGATATGGCAAAATCTGTTAATCTTGGAGAGCATAGATAAAAACATAGTAAAACAAAGACATTAATAACTAATGGCAGAGAGGTTTGGCATTAATCAGGTAGTCATGGTGTGCATCATACATATTAATGATCATAATCAGTGTAACAGATGTTGTATTGTAAAAATCATTTGGTTTTGTCACTTCCCGGATTGTGTGCTGGGGCAAAGGTGTGCCCACTGTGACCATTCGGCTTCAAATCTGCTCAATGCGAAGTTTTTGTGTGCTATCATCTTTTCGTATGATTTAGTAGTGTCTACAGCTCTTAATATCTCTTGGACTGTTGGGATTACTGAACTTTTCCAATTCCTAGTAATGGCCAATTTTGTAGCTAAGAATAGATGCATAGAGATAGTCCTAAAGCTATATGGTACTGCTGTGAGGTCTATGAATAATAAGGCCAAAGCTGGGTCGTGGGTTAGCTTGCGGCCTGAAGCCTTCTCAATTAGTTGAAAAATGCTACACCACAGTTCCTTCAACTGAGGGCAGCCCCAGAGTATGTGCAATAGGGTCCCTTTGCCCCCACATCCCCTCCAACACAGCGGCCCCGAGCCAGGGTAGATGCGACTTAGTCTCAGGCGGGTGAAATACCATCTGAGAAGCGTTTTTGAGTAAGATTCAAGATGTGAGACACATTTCAGCCTTTTGGTCACAAAATTGATAGCTGTGGACCACTGCGCTGTGGGGATGCTGCGACCCAAATCCAGCTCCCATGATACAAGGGGGGCGGTCTTTACAAGAGAGTTTTTGTTGCCCAAGAAGGAGTATAGTGGGCGAACTCCTTTCCAGTTGGACTGTTTCAGAGTCCATTGATCAGGAGCTCAAGATGTGTAGTTACCATCAGTGTGGGGTTAGAGGCTAATAAATGTCGGATCCTTAGGTACTTATAAAAGTCCCTCTTGTGTATGTTGTATTGTTTTTGTAGGTTTTCGAATGAGTTCAGACCTGACTGAGAGAGTAGATCTGCGACCGTCCCCACACCCCCATCCCTCCACAGTTCCAAAGGTAGGTCAGGAAGAAGGCATTGTAATGCCTCTATTGGAGTGAATTTCGCTATAGAAGCTTTTGTGCCATTTCCACTACAGTGATATCGTTTACACACATTCAATGAAGTTGAAAGAAGGTAGGGACTGTGATGGCACCTCTCCGAAAAGAGAAGCTAACATCAATGCTTTTAGGTTGGGAGTTGGGGCAAGTGTCTGCTCGATATGGACCCAGTGTTTGGGAGCATCAGAGGTCCACCATTCCTTAAGTTGGTGTATTCTGGTGGCCAAATAGTAATCATAAATATTTGGAATACCTAATCCTCTGAACTTTTTGAATCTGGACATAACCGTCCTGGCTATACGAGGGGGCCCTTTATTCCAGCAGTAAAGAAAGAACCGGGCATTTCTAATGGTAGAATCCTAACAGATAGAGAAGCTTAGGGAGCACATGCTGCTGAAAAGCTGCCATCCTACCAAGCCATGAGATCTCCATTTTCGCGATGTTCCCTAATTCCTTTTGAAGGTCTAAAGGGAAATTTGCATCATATAACTTTTGGATAGTAGGGGTGAGTTGGACGCCAAGGTACTGGACCCCGGCGGTCTGCCAGTCCTAAGGGTAAAGCTGTTTTAGCCGCACTAGAGTCTGATTGGGGATGAAAAGGGGAAGGGCCTGGGATTTTCCTTCATTAAGTTTTGTAAAATGATAAAGAACCATATGAATGAATGACTTTCCTAACTTCCTCCAGCGACAGGACAGGGTTGGTGAGGGAGAGGATTATGTCGTCGGCGTATAATGAAAGAGTGTGTTGCCTATCACCGATCTGAATCCCTGAGATGTTTTCTGCTTGTCTAATGGCTTGTGCTAGTGGTTCAAGAGACAATATAAAAATTGGAGGGGATAGGGGGCAGCCTTGTCTGGTGCCATTGGAGAGTCTAAAGGGATCTGAGAGAACACCATTGGCTAATACTCGGGCTGATGGGTCCCTATACAATGCTTCTATGGCCCCTATCAATGCACTTGGAAAACACATTTTACGGAGCACCGAGAAGGCAAACAACCAATTCACCCGGTCGAATGCCTTCTCGGCATCCAGGGTAAGGAATACCGTGGGTAGCCTCTGTCTATTAACTCTAGCTAGTAGGTTGAATACTCTCCTAGAATTATCTGTAATCTGTCTACCAAGGACAAATCCTACTTGGTCAGGAGCCACCAAGGATGGAATAATAGCCGCTAATCTATTTGCCAGCAATTTGGCATAGATTTTCAAGTCGGTATTGAGGAGGGATTTAGGCCGGAAATTTTGGGGGGTTGTTGGTTCCTTGCCCGGTTTTGGCAGGGTGACAATAATTGCCTCTAAAATTTCTCTAGGCATGCACCCATTAGTCAGGATCCTAGATAAAGACATATGAAGGTGTGGGGCTAGGAGTTCGGAGAAAAGTTTATAATAGGAGTTAGACAGACCATCTGGTCCGGGACTTTTGTGGTGGGGTACTTTTTTGATTATGCCTATTATCTCGTCTAGTGTGATGGGCTGGCAGACCCGTTCCCTGTGCTCTTCAGACATGGAGAGCAATGAGAGGGAGTCAAGAAAATTGTTAATGTCCTGGTCCGATGGCTGAACCACCTCCTTACTATCAACCAGGTTGTATAGATTTGAGTAGAAGGTCATGAACCTATTAGCAATCTCCTTTGGATCATATATTTTTGGGGTTTTGGGAGGGTTCCAAAGAAAAGCAATACGGGAGTTTTGAGTTCTATTTTTAATTCTACTCGCTAGTAGGCTTCCCGCTTTGTTCGCCTGGGAATAATATAATGCTTTGACCTTTTTTAAGGACAGTTCATATCTATGCAGCATGTGCTCCCCTAGCTGTGCCCTTAGGGAGCGGAGCTCCTCTGAATAGAGAAGAGAGGGAGATGCCTTATTCAGAATCTCTGTAGCTCGGATTCTATTCAGTAAATTTGTAGTGAGTAGTTCTCTTTTCTTTTTGGCCCTATGCCCTAATTTAATGAATATGCCTCTGATGTAGGCCTTATGCGCTGCCCATACGATAGATGGATTTTCCACTGTATTTACATTGGTCAAAAAATATTCGGCTAGAGCAACCATTACCTCCTTTTGACACTCCAAATCTGCAAGTAAATACTCATTTACCCTCCATGTCGGGTTCGGAGGGCGGTTGTATAGTTCTGAGATTTTTACGGAGACAGGGGCATGGTCTGACCACGTTATTACTCCTATATCAGAGTCTGTAATGGTTGAGAGAGAAGCTCTGTCCACCAAAACAAAGTCGATACGAGAATATGTCCGGTGAGAAGGGGAGAAGTACGTATAGTCTCGTTCCATGGCATGATTTAAACGCAAAATATCATATAGGGACAGTTTGGATAGGAGATCCATCAATTAGTAGGGATTTCGTCTCGCAGGGGAGGAGGAGTCCAGGATGCGTCTGGAACCATATTGAAGTCACCGCATATGAAGACTCTTCCTTTCTGCACAGACTGAACTTTGTTAAATAGGTTGTGAAGGAAGCGTTGGGAGTGCGCATTGGGCGCGTATAATCCCACCAGAATATAAAGTATATTGTTTAGATAGCTTACGTGTATGATGTACCGCCCTCCGGAATCGATGATGGATGACACAGCAAAATATGCAACAGTGTTCTTAATTGCCAACAATACTCCCCGCTTTTTTTTGTTGCAGTGGGCCTGGAGAATAACCGGGAAACACCTATGTTTAATGTGATTTGCATCCGCAGCAATTACATGCGTCTCCTGGGCACAGAAGATATCACACTGTAGAGAGAGAGAGTCTCCCTCCACATCAAGTTGCGTTTGTATGGGCTGTTAAGCCCTCTGACATTTAAGGAGCTAAGTTTTAGTACCATGAGTGGACTGTATTGCTTTAAACGCGTAAAGTACTTTGAAGCGAAGGGAGGCACTGTCCCAGCAGCGATTAGCACACACCATGTAAACACCATTGAAAATAGTACTCTGCCATAAGCACATGAAAAACCAAAACTGGAAAATGAAAAATAAAAACGGTGACTAGAAGGTCACAACAAAAATTGCCCTAAGGGTAGGACAAGATAGGGAACAAGAGATTAGTGAGGTGTATGTAGACGCCTCGGCATCTGTAGGGGAGAGAGTTCCGCCAATTGCCATAGAAGAGAGTAGTGTAACTACTGCTCCATGGTGGTAGAAATGGAATTAGTATATGACCCCTCTAGTGCGTTTTCTTCCTTCTTCTGTTTTCCACCAACTGCCATTCTCCAGAAGTATGGTGGCGTCTGGGAGCCTCTGAGATGTGTAGGTCTTCCACTGCAATGTTCCATGAGGCCAAGGTAGCTTTTCCTTCTGCAACTGAGCGGATCACCGCAAAGGAGCCATCCCTATGTATAAGAAGCTTAACGGGGAATCCCCATCTGTAGGGTATGGAGTGCGCTCTCAGAGCAGTGGCGATAGGGGCAAGAGACTTGCGAAGCTGCAGTGTTGCAGATCCATGAAAATTTTGACCTCAGCATACGGGGTAGGTAGAGTCTCCATTTTCCGTGCAGCAGAGAGGAGTTGCTCTTTAATGTGGAAGAAATTAACCCTGGCTAATACATCCCTTGGGACGTCGTCAGGCAGGTGTTTGGGCTTGACGATCCAATGCGCTCTATCGATTATAAGATCGCGGTCTGCACACTTAGGTAGAAGTAGTTTTATCAGCTTCTGGATGTAGATTGTCAGTTCAGGTGTTGTGACATCTTCAGGGACCCTCCGCAATTTCAGGTTGTTCCGGCAGTAACGATCCTCTAGGTCCGCAATCTTTGCTTTAAGCTGAGTAACCTCCTCTCAGAGGAGCTCATGGGAATCAATTAGGGTGTTGTGGGAGGTAGCAAATTCTCCCATTTTGGTTTCTACATGCAGCATTTTGTCTCCCAGCTCCCTAACAGTAGATTGAATCGGCACATTCGATTTTGAGATCTGTGCCGTTATGGACTGGTGAAATGCTAACAGCATGTCCTTTATCAGGGTCCCAGAAGCGGGTTGGTCTGTCGTTTGCAGACTTTGTAGCGCCTCATGTATCGAGGGCATGACCGCCTGGTCAGTGTGGGAAGCTGTGCACTCACCGGTATCTCGGGGACCATGGTGTCTCGGTCTCTGTTTGTCCGGACTAGCCGTCGGTGAGGCCTGGGTGTCAGCGCTTCCGGGACGGGCGAGGAGGGTCCCCTCTGCCATCTGCTGAAATCCGGGTGAAGTAGCTGCTGAAGGAGACTCCACCGAGGAGACGCTGGAGGGATTCCGATTATGCGGGAGGTAGACTGGTGAGCACGGGCCCGCCGATAAGGAAGGGCTGGAGCCAGGCGTGCTCCGCCGGTGCCATCTTTGTTTTTATCGTGAGCGAAGAAAAAGTCCAGCTTTCCTTGCTGCTTCAAGCTTTTCCTGCCTCTGGTCATCATGGAGGCATGTAGGAAGCTTAGTAGGCTGATTAAATGTTGGTTTGGTGGATATAGTGTCACGGATGGTGTACAGGAAACAAGACAATACCATATAAACAATGTCTTTCTGGATCCACAACTAAGGAACAAAGGGAGACCCCTGCAATAGAGCTGCCGCTCTCCCTCACTGCTCAGCCTATGCGAACACCCCAAAGGTGGATGGCCGCATATCCACGTTCCTCGGCTATCTATTACCTGAAGACCCTACAATAGTGAAGGGACACGACCACCGGCTCCCTACACTGACACGGAGGGAGTCAGGGTCACCTGGATCCAGAAAAGACAAAAACATAAATACATAAACAGCACTTATCTGCAGACGACTGAGGACTGAGGACTGAGGACTGAGGACTGGGAACTGGGAACTGGGAACTGGGAACTGGGAACTGGGAACAGCATGCACACACACTCCAGGAAGTTGTATCAGCCGCACACTACTGCATTATGGGGAGGAACTTAAAGGGTAGCGATCAGTCTGACTGCATGACAGCTGAGATAGACTAACGAGATGAGAAACTAAACCAAAACAAAGAAATTCAAGGAGGAGGATATGAGAAGCTCCTGTGAGCGCTTCTCAGCTGTCTGGCTGTGACAGTACCCCTCCCTCTAGGAGTGGACTCCGGACACTCAGGGCCCACCTTCTCAGGATGGGACCTATGGAAAGCCCTGATGAGACGAGAGGCCTTAATGTCCGTCACTGGGACCCACATCCTCTCCTCAGGACCATAACCCTCCCAATGAACGAGGTACTGGAGGGAACCGCGGACAAGACGAGAATCCACAATCCTAGAGACCTGAAATTCAAGATTTCCATCAACCATAATCGGAGGAGGAGGCAAAGGCGAGGGTACAATAGGTTGAACATAAGGTTTCAATAAGGACTTATGAAAAACATTATGGATCTTCCAAGTCTGAGGAAGATCAAGGCGGTAGGCAACAGGATTGATGACAGACAGGATCTTGTAAGGCCCAATAAACCTAGGACCCAACTTCCAGGAGGGAACCTTCAATTTGATATTCTTGGTAGACAACCACACCAGATCACCAACATTCAGGTCCGGACCAGGCACACGTCTCTTATCCGCCACACGCTTATATCTCTCACTCATCCTCTTTAGATTATCCTGAATCTTTTGCCAAATAGATGACAAAGACGAGGAGAATCTGTCCTCATCAGGCAAACCAGAAGAGCCCTCTCCCGAGAAAGTCCCAAACTGCGGATGGAACCCATATGCACCAAAAAATGGTGACTTATCAGAGGACTCCTGACGACGGTTATTTAAAGCAAACTCAGCAAGGGACAAAAAAGAACACCAATCCTCCTGATTCTCCGCCACAAAACAGCGCAGATATGTCTCCAGATTCTGATTGACGCGCTCTGTCTGGCCATTCGACTGCGGATGGAAAGCAGAAGAGAATGACAACCGAACCCACAAGCGAGAACAGAAAGCCTTCCAGAATCTGGAAACAAACTGCGTGCCCCTATCAGAGACTATGTCTAAAGGAATCCCATGCAATTTGACAATGTGGTCAATAAATGCCTGCGCCAGCGTCTTAGCATTGGGCAAACCAGGGAAAGGGATAAAATGCACCATTTTGCTAAAACGGTCCACCACCACCAGAATCACAGTCTTCCCCGAGGAACGAGGCAAGTCCGTTATGAAGTCCATGGACAGATGTGTCCAAGGACGGGAAGGAATGGGCAAAGGAAGGAGAGGACCTGATGGCCGTGAATGAGGGACCTTGGCACGAGCGCAAGTCTCGCAAGCTGCCACAAAACCCTCAACCGACTTACGAAGCGCAGGCCACCAGAATCTCCGAGCGATGAGATCCAGTGTGGCTCTTGCCCCCGGGTGCCCAGCAAGGACCGTGTCATGGTGTTCTTTAAAAATCTTGTGTCTCAAAGCGAGAGGCACAAACAACCTCCCAGGAGGACAAAGATCAGGAGCTTCTGACTGGGCTGCCTGCACCTCTGCCTCCAATTCAGGAAAAAGAGCAGAGACCACCACACCTTCAGCCAAAATGGGACCCGGGTCTTCAAAATTCCCACCTCCTGGAAAACAACGTGACAGGGCATCTGCCTTCACATTCTTAACCCCAGGGCGGAACGTAACAACAAAATTAAACCTTGAAAAGAACAAAGACCATCTGGCCTGTCTCGGGTTCAGACGCTTGGCTGACTCCAAATAGGCCAGATTTTTATGGTCAGTAAACACGGTAATAGGGTGTCTGGCTCCCTCTAGCCAATGGCGCCATTCCTCAAAAGCCAACTTGATGGCCAACAATTCCCTATCTCCCACATCATAATTTCTCTCTGCGGAGGAGAGTTTCTTTGAGAAAAAGGCACACGGTTGCCATTTGGCAGGAGAGGAACCCTGAGACAAGTTCGCACCCACCCCTACCTCAGAAGCATCAACCTCAACTATGAAGGGTAACGAAATATCAGGTTGTACTAGGATGGGAGCGGAAGCAAAACTCTCCTTGATATTAGAAAAGGCCTTACGCGCCTCTACCGACCAGGAAGAAAAATCTACCCCCTTTCTGGTCATATCAGTGAGTGGTTTAACAACAGATGAATAATTCAAAATAAATTTCCTGTAATAATTGGCAAAGCCCAAAAAAGGCATCAGCGCCTTCTGGTTCTCAGGAAGCTCCCACTCAAGCACAGCGCGGACCTTCTCGGGGTCCATGCGAAAACCAGAAGCGGAGACAAGAAACCCCAGAAATTGGATTTCTGGAACCGCAAATACACATTCAGTAGCTGGAAGCAGTGTAGCACTGCAGTAGGGAAGCACCAACAGGCAATGCTGAAGCTGATGTGCTTAGGGGACAAACAGCACACCACCGCAGAGCTGTGGCATGGGATAAGAGACCAGACTGGGCTGTGGCTCTTGCCACTTAACCTAGAACCAGGCATGATTGTGTCTGATAATGGCCATAACTTGGTGGCTGCTTTGGAGCTTGGCAAGCTTAGACACATCCCATGCGGTTTCTCAAAACCTACCCCAATTTGCCTGAGCTTCTGGAGAAGGTGCGCGTGTGTGCCCATTTCCGAAAGTCATCTATAGCTGCCGCCGATGTGGCAACGGGGCTGCAGCAGCACTTGCATCTGCCAGCTCACCAACTGTTGTGCGACGTGAGCATGCGCTGGAACTCCACGTTCCACATGTTGGCCAGGCTTTGTGAGCAGCAGAGGGCAGTAGTGGAATACAAGCTGCAACATGGTCATCGCCTTTCCAGTCAGCTTTCGCTCTTCACAAGTAATGAGTGGGCATGGATGTCTGACCTCGGTGAGGTTTTACGCAACTTTGAGGAATCAACACAGATGATGAGCGGCGATGCCGCTATTATCAGTGTAACCATCCCACTTCTGTTTCTACTGAAACGCTCGCTGCTCACAATGAAGGCGGACCCTTTGCATGTGGAAGAGGTGGAAATGGGGGAAGACAGTACACAGGGTGATAGCCAAACCACCCTCATTTCATCTTCTCAGCGCTAATTGGATGAGGAGGAGGAGAAGGAGCAGGATACGGTTGCATCTGCTACAGAGGGTAGTACCCATAGCAGGTTTATTATATCGGTTCAGAGTGGATGGGAGGAAGAGGATGAGGAGATTGAGAGTCATCATCCTGATGAGGACAGCGAAGTCTTGTCTGTTGGGACTCTGGCACACATAGCTGAATTTATGCTATGCTGCCTTTCCCGTGACCCTCTTGTTGTGCGCATTTTGGCCAACACCGATTACTGGTTGTTCACCCTCCTTGACCCCCGCTACAAAGAGAGATTCTCTTCTTTCATTCCTGTGGTGGAGAGGACTAGCAAAATGGTGCATAACCAGAAGGTCCTTGTGGAAAAATTGCTCCAAAAATTTACAGCTGACAACGCTGGCGGCAGAGTACGTAGTTCCTTGGGCAACCAAGAAGGGGAGACAAGGGGAGCACACAGCAGTTCCAACAGAGGCAGGGCAACACTCTCCAAGGCCTGCGACAGTTTCATGACACCCAGCCAGCACCCTGACGCACAGCCTACAGTCACAAGGGGGGAAAAATTTTGGAAGATGGTAAAGGAGTACGTAGCAGACCTGCGTCCTCAATGATCCCTCTGTGCCTTACAACTATTTGGTATCCAAGCTGGACACATGGCATGAACTGACGCTCTAGGCTCCAGATCTCATCAAGCGTTTTCTGTCTTGCCGTGGAATCAAGAAGGGGGGGTACTGTAACAGCGTCCTCGGTGCGACGCTGTCCCCCTGCTTGCCACCACAGTTCCGGGCGCCGTGCTCACCTGTGATCATGATCTGTGCTTCCCTGTCTCTGCTGCTGCTCTGGAGATTCCGCTCCGCAGCTTCCAGTCAACCTGAACGCTGTTTGCGCTCGGCTGCTGTACGCATCACTCCTTGGGCGGGGATGTGTTGAGTCAAGTGATTCCATTGACCTACCTTGGCTCTCCTGGAGGTATTTAAGTGGCTCAGCCCTCTACCTAAGTACCTCAGAGTCAAGGTCCTATCCTGTGCAATTGAGCTCGCTACCACTTGTGTTATTGACTACGTGCCTTGTTCCTAGACTACGCTCTTTGTCTGATCCCTGCTTGCTCTCATCGCTCCTCCTGTTGCCGACCCGGATTGTCTGACTTTGTTCCTCTGCCGCCTGCCCTGACCCACTGCTTGTCTCGACTACGTCTCTGCCTCATCCACCGGGTCCTGTCTGGTTGCTCCTGGTAAAGACCCTGCCTGTCTAACTACGTCTATACTGTTGGTACCTTCCCAGGTACCTCCTGGTACCTGGCAGCTACCCTAACGTCCTAATTCTAACCCTAACGTAGCTGCTCAGTCGCGCCCCTCCAGGGTACAGCCAGTCTGTAGCACAGTGGGTCCACTTCCACTGATTCGTGACAGTACTCTGAGGCCATGGACCCCGCTAGTCGTCCCAAGACCACCGTTCATGATCTCTTGCAGGAATTAAAGCGCCAGAGTGAACGACAAAATGATATTCATGCAGTTTATGCAAAATGTTGCTGCTCGCTTGTATACCGTCTCTCTTCCTTGCACGGCAGGGTTGTCAGTCGCTTCTCCACCTGCTACGATGCCACCGGTGATTCCGGAACAGAGTGCCGCCGGAATGCAACTCCCGCTGCCAACTCGCTATGGTGGTAATCCAAAAACGTGTTGGGGGTTCCTAAATCAGTGCCTGATCCACTTACAGTTACATGGGCAGAGTTTTCCTACGGAGCGGTCCAAGGTTGCCTTCATCATATCCCTGCTGTCTGATGAGTCCCTTGCCTGGGCAAACCCAATTTGGAAACGTGGAGGTCCAGAGAGGACTAATCTGCAGTCCTTCCTGACTACCTTCTGGACGGTCTTTGAGGAGCCGGGTCGCACGTCCTCCGCTGCCTGAGCACTGCTACATCTACATCAAGGTTCTGCATCTGTGGGTCAGTACGCCATCCTGTTCCGTACCTTGGAGGCTAAACTTGCATGGAATGATGAGGCTCAATTAGTGGTGTTCTGGGAGGGTCTTTCAGACCGTATTAAGGTCAAATTGGCTGGACGCGACTGCCCGTCGTCTCTGAATGACCTGATTACACTGGCTACATGGATTGATGTGCGTTTCAGGGAAAGTTCTAAACAGGTCGCATGCACCAGAAGACCACCTCATCTGGCTCCTTCATTTCAGAGGCCAGTCCTTCCAATAGTATCCGTTCCTCCTGAAGAGCCCATGCAGATTGAGCGCCTTTGTCTAACTGATCAGGAGCGTCTACGTCGCAAGGCGGAGAATCTATGTCTGTATTGTGGAGACAAGACCCATTTTGTACATAACTGTCCCCAGAGGCCGGGAAACACCATTATCTATGATGAGTTGAAGAGGTGGTTCTAGGCCAGGAGAAGTCCTCTCCAAAACTTTCAGTTCCGGTGACTCTCTCTCACAAGGGAGTTACGCTATCTGTGCTGGCATTCATGGACTCTGGGTAAGCCGGTAACTTCATTCAACAAGCTCTGGTTAATCAGTATTGGCTTCTCACCATCCGACTGGAGATTCCTTTGTCAGTGGCTTCAGTAAATGGACTTCCGCTTCCTGAACCAGTACTCACTGTTACTGTGCCCCTTAAATTACAAATTGGGGTTCTGCACTCGGAGCTGATCTCTTTTTATGTTCTGCCAGCCTCTGTGAATCCAATTAATATTGTGCTACCCTGGCTACATCTTCATTCGCCAATTGTGGACTGGCACTCCAGTGAGATTCTGCGATGGGGATTATCTTGTAGCTCCAACTGCTTAGTGGAGGTCCGACCGGCTTCCCCGCCTACGGTATCAGTAAACCTACCTGGACTACCGCAGCAATATGCCAACTATGTGGGCGTCTTTAGTAAAACGGATGCCTAGACTCTGCCTCCTCATCGTCCATATGACTGTCCCATCGATCTTCTGCCTGGTGCCACTCCTCCTCGTGGTCGAGTCTACACACTCTTACTCCCAGAGACTCAGGCAATGACTGACTACATCAAGGAGAATCTTGAGAGGGGGTTCATTCAAAAGTCCATTTTGCCAGCCGGGGACGGGTTCATTTTCGTGCAGAAGAAAGATGGATCCTTACGGCCCTGTATCGATTATCAAGGTCTAAATAAGGTCACAGTAAAAAACTGATATCCTCTCCCGTTTAACTCCGAACTTTTTGACAGGATGTGGGGGGCTAAAGTCTTCACTAAACTTGACCTGCATGGTGCATATAATATGAACCCCATTCGAAAAGGTTATGAGTGGAAGACTGCTTTCAACACTCTTAATGGACACTACGAGTATCTCGTCATGCCCTTCGGTCTATGCAATGCGCCTGCAGTATTCCACGAGCTAGTTAATGATGTATTCTGGGATCTGCTCTATACCTGCGTGATTGTGTATCTAGATGATATACTGGTTTTCTCTCCAGATTTGATCACTCACTGGAGGCATGAACGGCTAGTCTCACAGCGCCCGAGGGAAAATAGGCTCTATGCCAGAAATGTACCTTTGAAAAACTACAGTACCCTTTCTCGGATACATCATCTCAGATGCTGGGATAAAGATGGATCCTGAAAAACTGAATGCGGTATGGAACTGGCCTTGCCAACTTCTATCGGCAGCTTATTCCAAACTTTTCATCCCTATCGTCTCTGATCTCCGCTCTTACTAAGAAAGGGGTGAATGCCAAAGACTGCCCTCCTGAGGCAGAGGCCACTTTCATCTAATTAAAGAGCTCCTTTGTATCTGCACCTATTGTGTGACATCCCGATGTCTCCCGCCAATTCTTTTTAGAAGTGGACTCCTCCTCCATAAGAGCCGGTACGGTTTTACTACAAAAGAATTCCAAGGGCAAGATGTTCACTTGTGGATTCTTCTCCAAGCTCTTCTCTCTCGCTGAAAATAATTACTGTATAGGAGACAGGGAGCTTCTGGCCATAAAACTTGCCTTGGAGGAGTGGCGTTATCTATTGGAGGGAGCACAGTATCCGGTAATAATTTTCACTGACTAAAAGAATCTTACGTACCTACAGACAGCTCAGTGTCTGAACCCTCACCAAGCCAGGTGGGCACTCTGCTTCTCTCGTTTTGATTTTGAGTTACACTTCCGCCCGGCTGAGAAGAACATCAAAGCTGATGCTCTGTCCCGATCTTTTGACTTTTCTGACCAGCAGGAGGACCCCCAATACATGATAGACCCTGCTCGCTTTATCACGGTGGCTCCTGTCCTGGCAAGACAAATACAAAAGTAAGACAGCACTACCTGCTGAGGTGTCTCAGTAAGTCCAATTGGTGGCGGTGCCTGTGGTGTCAGATACCCGCCTCTAGGTTTCCCCAAGATGCAGAAACAGAAGAAAAAACTGCGGCACTCCAACTTCTCATATCAAATCCGTGTTTATTTCTCACCCAGCATGTGACGTTTTGAACTCAAAATGAGTCTTTATCAAGCTCAGTGTAATACAGCAAATGAACAAAATACACTGCTCAAAAAAATAAAAGGAACACAAAAATAACACATCCTAGATCTGAATTAATTAAATATTTTTCTGAAATACTTTGTTCTTTACATAGTTGAATGTGCTGACAACAAAATCACACAAAAATAAAAAAAATGGAAATCAAATTTTTTAACCCATGGAGGTCTGGATTTGGAGTCACACTCAAAATTAAAGTGAAAAAACACACTATAGGCTGATCCAACTTTGATGTAATGTCCTTAAAACAAGTCAAAATGAGGCTCAGTAGTGTGTGTGGCCTCCACGTGCCTGTATGACCTCCCTACAACACCTGTGCATGCTCCTGATGAGGTGGCAGATGGTCTCCTGAGGGATCTCCTCCCAGACCTGGACTAAAGCATCTGCCAACTCCTGGACAGTCTGTGGTGCAACGTGACGTTGGTGGATAGAGCGAGACATGATGTCCCAGATGTGCTCAATTGGATTCAGGTCTGGGGAATGGGCGGGCCAGTCCATAGCATCAATGCCTTCGTCTTGCAGGAACTGCTGACACACTCCAGCCACATGAGGTCTAGCATTGTCTTGCATTAGGAGGAACCCAGGGCCAACCGCACCAGCATATGGTCTCACAAGGGGTCTGAGGATCTCATCTCGGTACCTAATGGCAGTCAGGCTACCTCTGGCGAGCACATGGAGGGCTGTGCGGCCCTGCAAAGAAATGCCACCCCACACCATTACTGACCCAATGCCAAACCGGTCATGCTGGAGGATGTTGCAGGCAGCAGAACGTTCTCCACGGCGTCTCCAGACTCTGTCACATCTGTCACATGTGCTCAGTGTGAACCTGCTTTCATCTGTGAAGAGCACAGGGCGCCAGTGGCGAATTTGCCAATCTTGGTGTTCTCTGGCAAATGCCAAACATCCTGCACGGTGTTGGGCTGTAAGCACAACCCCCACCTGTGGAAGTCGGGCCCTCATATCACCCTCATGGAGTCTGTTTCTGACCGTTTGAGCAGACACATGCACATTTGTGGCCTGCTGGAGGTCATTTTGCAGGACTGGCAGTGCTCCTCCTGTTCCTCCTTGCACAAAGGTGGAGGTAGCGGTCCTGCTGCTGGGTTGTTGCCCTCCTACGGCCTCCTCCACGTCTCCTGATGTACTGGCCTGTCTCCTGGTAGTGCCTCCATGCTCTGGACACTACGCTGACAGACATAGCAAACCTTCTTGCCACACCTCACATTGATGTGCCATCCTGGATAAGCTGCACTTCCTGAGCCACTTGTGTGGGTTGTAGACTCCGTCTCATGCTACCACTAGAGTGAAAGCACCGCCAGCATTCAAAAGTGACCAAAACATCAGCCAGGAAGCATAGGAACTGAGAAGTGGTCTGTGGTTACCACCTGCAGAACCACTCCTTTATTGGGGGTGTCTTGCTAATTGCCTATAATTTCCACCTGTTGTCTATCCCATTTGCACAACAGCATGTGAAATTGATTGTCACTCAGTGTTGCTTCCTAAGTGGACAGTTTGATTTCACAGAAGTGTGATTGACTTGGAGTTACATTGTGTTTTGAGCAGTGTATATACACTTCACCTAAAACTGATTGGGTGTGTAGTCCATCCCTAAAGTGCCAGCCCCTCCCCCATTTTAACTTAACCCACATATCCTAAAGGGGTGACATCATCAATATACCATTAATTCAATCATCCACTTACTTGAGGCTGAAGGAGACCATACGTAGACTTGCTAGTGGACGGAGTCTATTAGCATATAGTGCGCTTGCCGGTGTCTCCTATCCACATGTGGTTGGGGTTTCCAGAAACCGTGCTGACGGTGTTTCCAACAGCAGTGCTGACAGACTTCCAGTCACATGATACACGGAGCGTCCTGTTGCCAGGCTACCTTGTCCACTTATGTAAAAATGTATTGGCAAACGGGAGGTGTTACTGTCACTTGTCAGAAACAGTTTTTTATCTTTAATCTATGCTGTCAATCTTTAATCCTATTGTCCCCACTACCCACAACTCTGGTGTGGATTCCATATATTGTTACAATATAAGAGTGTATTTTGAAACACAATCATTCATGATGGACCGGTTGGTAAATAATGAGAACAGTAATGTCCTACCAACTCATGATGTAATTTAAAAGAAAAAAATTAAATTAATCATAATATTATCAGGGAAGGCCAGGAGCCTGCTGAGAGGCATCAAAAACGTGTGATAAATTGATAATTGTGACATACCCCGCCATTTGCACTAGAGAACCATGTATAAAAAGTCCCATCATACAGTGACCTCCGTCCTGGATGTTGGGGCTATCAGTCCCTCGTAACCATTCACTCCAGGGTTATGTGGGTCGGGATAGCCTCTATCCCCATTCTTGGAGAGAGGTCCATCCCCATTCAAACCCCTATTGTTAATGGTGTTTACTGCCCTTGCACCATGGGTGTCACCAAATTTATCTTGATAAAATCACATTTAAAGGTGCCTCAAGTGATTTCTCAGCAGAATCCAAGACCCCAGCCTCCAAGGCAAAACTAAGGCCACCTATCTAACCAATTCAAAATAACCTTTCCAACACCCTATGTTGGTAGCTTGGCGGAATAATGTCAAACCTGGAGTTAGATCCGTCCAGTTGTCAAATAATGATAGTAGATCAAAATAGACCTCAATGTTCATTGGCATGGGTATCCATATGTATGAGGAAGCATGTCCTTGTATGTATTACCTTCAACCCATATGCTCCCCTTAATGTGCACTCTAGAGAGATGTGAGAACGAGTCCTAAAGAGATTGAAACTCAGATGGATCTTTGAGTTGGACACTTTGGATCCTAAAGGACTGAATCGAGAATTCAAAGTGGGTTCCCTCTTTTAAATCACCCTTGTCCCATACAGGATTTGCCATGATATATTGTAACCTAGGATGATGTTACCAGACAATACCCGAAAACAAACAGGGAGGTCTATTTTGATCTACTATCATTATTTGACGACTGGACGGATCTAACTCAAGGTTTGACATTATTCCGACGAGCTACCAACATAAGGTGTTGGAAAGGTTATTTTGAATTGGTTAGATAGGTGGCTTTAGTTTTGCCTTGGAGGCTGGGGTTTTGGATTCTGCTGAAAAATCACTTGAGGCACAGTTTAACGTGATTTTATCGTGATAAATTTGGTGACACCCATGGTGCAAGAGCCGTAAACACATTTATATTAACAATAGGGGTGTGAATGGGGATGGACCTCTCTCCAAGAATGTGGATAGAGGATATCACGACCCACATAACCCTGGTGTGAATGGTTATGAGGGACTGATAGCCCCAACATCCAGGACGGAGGTCACTGTATGATGGGACTTTTTATACATGGTCCTCTAGTGCAAATGGCGGGGTATGTCACAACTATCAAAGTACCACAAGTTTTTGATGCCTCTCAGCTTGCTCCTGGCGTTCCCTCATAATATTATGATTCCTTTTAATTTTTCCTTTCAAAATACCGACCTTACATCATGAGTTGGTAGGACATTACTCTTCTCATTATTTACCAACCGGTCCATCATGAATGATTGTGTTTCAAAATACACTCTCCTGTTGTAAATGCCCTGCCTCTAATGCCTCATTCAACATCCAGCATAGAGGCAGGGCAGAGTGCTGGTTGCAGAGTGCTATTGCATTTGTGTTTTTGCATTTGTATGTGTATTTCGCCATAGCGATGTGCACCTGTATACAGGGTTGTGCTGACTGAACCCCCCACATTTTTTCTTAATAGAGGGATGTACCTACAGGGACATAATAGAGGAAATGCAGAATTAGCCCTCACATCTAGACACATGGTAGATGGGGGGACCCTTTAAGGCTAGTTTCACGCTAGTACTATGTACCTGGCAGGCTGTTCCCTGATCTCTCTGGGATCACTGTCACTGTCTGGCTACACTAACTGTAATAGGGACTGGTGAAGATCTTGCGTAGAGATGGCATTGCGGTTCGCCCGGCGGTCATTTTGGGGGGAATGTTCGCAGAACGGCAAACTTATGGAGATGTCTGCCGGCGCCATATTCTTTTACATTGTGAAGAACTTTGACCCATGACACATCCATCAGGTGGTACAGGACAGCCGATTGAGACGTTTCAGCAAATGGACATACCCCCTACCTTATAAATAAACCTGATATGGCCGCCATTTTACATTCAGTGTTTTGCCAGTGTAGGGAGAGGTTGCTGTGTGGAGCAGGGACAGACTGTTAGGGACACCAAACGCTAGCTAATAGGGTCACAAAAGTCATTTTAAGGACTGCTATAGGTGTGCTATCGACAGGTGTGACTTACTGAGGGGTGTAATATACTTATAATATACTTTCTAACATAGCAGTTGTGTGCGTTTCTGCTGCGATACTGCAGCTACACAGAGTGTCAAACGCTATTGGAACAAATCATTTCTACTGGTGTGACTTACCAGTTGCCCCCCTCCAAAAAACTGATTGAAGCGGGGTGTTTTATACCAATAATATACTTTCTATATAGTGTATTTGGGTAGTGCAGCATTTGTTTGTAGTTTAGCTGCGTTACCTCAGCTACACATAGTGACAAACGACATTGGAAAAAATAATTTCTACTGGTGTGATTTACCAGTTGCCTCCCAAAAAACTGATTGAAGCAGGGGTGTTATATACCAATAATATACTTTCTATATAGTTCATTTGGGTAGTGCAGCATTGGTTTGCGGTTTTGCTGCGTTACCTCAGCTACAGATAGTGACAAACGCCTTTGGAACAAATAATTTCTACCGGTGTGATATACCATATAAGTTGCCCCCCAAAAACTGATTGAAGCAGGGGTGTTATATACCAATTATATACTTTCTATATAGTGCATTTGGGTAGTGCAGCATTTGTTTGCGATTTACCTGCATTACCTCAGCTACAGATAGTGACAAATGACATTGAAACAAATAATTTCTACTGGTGTGATATGCCAGTTGCCCCCCAAAAAAAGTGAAAAATAATGTGGGCTACAGTAAAATTGTTATTCAGTGACCGCATAATGTACCTCGAGCCACATAATCACAATTTCTTTTATGTCAGGTGAATGCCTAAATTTTAAGGCCCGTACTCCTGTGGCCTAAAATATAATTTTTCTAGGCTTCAGCAAGGCACATTTCAGAAAATTTCCCTTTAAGGCGCATAAAAATGTCCCCTTATTAAGATGCATATTTTTTTGTTAGAATTTTTGTCATTGACCCCCCTCTAGTAATCACTGTCCATGTTATGGGACTATTAGTACACTTCTACTAAGTATTTGGCTGCTGCAAATATGAGCTGTAGGTTTTTCAGGTTCGCCTGCCATTAAGTAAATGGGGGCCAGTCGCGAACTTATGGTTCGCGTACATTTTATCACGTTTGCGCAATCACGTTCACTAACCTTCCCGGTGGGTGTTCATCCATCACTAATCTTGCGCACCCTAGCAAATATGCTGAGAAGCATCTGGAAGAAAGCAGTTGCAATGCTGCGGAATGCAGAAAGACGTAGCTATAGTGCAAAACTACCCAAATAGATTTTGCATTGCAGCTCAGAGCTTCAAGCTAGTCCTATGGAAAAAGTTCTGTACTAAACATAGGGACATATGTTGCAAGATCATATTATGCATAACTCATACAATAGTATGAATTAGGTTTCACAATATGTATTTTCTGTATTTGTCATATTAACCAAATCTATGTGGGTCATCTATCAAACTGGTGTTGGCCATAGCAACCAATGAGATTCCTTATTTCATTTTCCAGAACCGCTACCCAAAATGAAAGGTGGAATCTGATTGGTTGCTGTGGGCAACTAAGCCAGTTCTACTTTATACCAGTTTGATAAATGACCCCCTATATCTTTGTGTGTTTTAGACTACAGATCCTGAAACCTATACAGTATAATAATTTGTTTGAATATTTAACTTCAGTGCGAAACAGAATTTAGAGACTGAATTTATTAAGAGTAATTTGGGCCACTTCCCCACTGATGCTAATGGTAAGACTAGAATACTCTCTATTTATGTTTTTCTGTCTTATTTCTTATACAGATGGTGATTCCGAATTTGCATAATTTTAGGATTTATGTTTTTCTTTGTAGTTTGTGATTTATGGGTTGGGTTTCATTAACCTTTCCACTGTGTTTGAAAGTGAGTTGTTGGGTTTCCATTATTTATAACCTAAATGTCTGGTTCTGAACAATATAATTTGGTGTTTGTTTCATCTGGTAAAAAAGTTCCCTTTTCTCTCTTTTTAACTGTTGTACTTTCCTTGAAAATAGCTGTTTCCAGTAATTTTGATTGTAAGAATTTTAGTTTATGATTTGAAAGCATACAATTCTTGAAATCAATATAGTCATCATGAGTCAGCATGATACTGTGATTCAACTAGTTTTATGTCTTTATTTTGTAAATGTTGCCCTTCCTACTTTTGCTGACTGATTTCACAGGAGATATTATCAAACAATAAGTTAAAATGCTTTATGGATGAGCCCACTGCATTAAAGGCATTGTCTTGGCAGTTAATTTAATTTTTAAGAATATTATTAAAAAAAATAAAAAAACTCATCTTACTGATACGCTTCCGCTCTGTCCTAGTCCTCTTCAAGTCTCTGCTCCCTGGTTCCTCTTGAAACAAAGGAAATGACTGCTCAGCCAATCACTGGACATAGCAATGAGATTGAGTGCCTATTTTCTGTTTTGAAAGTGGCCAGGAACTAGAAACCAACGGAGGACTATGAAGCATTCAATCAAAAGTGTCAGGATATCGCTGACGCTAAGGTACGGTACGTATTACTTTTTAACTTATTGTTAATATTTTACACAATTCTGAGGCCCTTTTTATTTTGTAAAATTTCCTGTTCCGGGCAATCCCTTTAAAGATGTGCCTATGTGACAAAATATCCCTTGTGACATTAATGATTTTTGGTTATTGGATGATGGACTGCGAAAATTGGTTGCCTTCTGAGAAATCCCAAAGATAGCATGGATGCTAACTGGGTGAGTTTGGTTAAAGATCCTTCAGCAGGTTGCAAAAAAAATGGTTATGACTTTATCTGAATGCAAATCTTCAAATATTACCATTATACACTGCCTCAACAGTGCCAGCACATGTACTCAACAGTATCTAGGTAACATACAGATGCAGTGGAGTTAACACTCAAACTCTTAGCTCAAATTTGTTAACTTATAATGATATCCTGTAACAAAAGCCACTGAAAATCAATTGAAGGTGTAGGCTTAGCACATCTAGTTTACTTAACACACCTAGTTAAGCATGTGTGTTAACTTTACTACATGTGTAGTACTTACATAAGTAGAGATAAAAAATAAGTAGGTATAACAAAATATATAGTACAGCTATTCTAAGATAGACATTTCTTAATGTCTAAATAAATGAGACAATACAGTATATAGTGGTTTTGCTGTATGGTGGTTTAGGGTTGTCTACAGGTTAAACAGCCTATTGTTAAGTGAAATTTAACAATAGGCTGTAAAATTAGGTGACAGATACCATAGGAAAAATCCTGGATCACTTGTTGGAAGTCCTTATAGTCATTTGTTGCCCCCACCAGCTCTCACCTCTCTTCTTATAGCAGTTAGCAGCACGGAGGTGGGAAGATCCAACAGCTCACAAATATTAGGACCCTTAAAGGGGTTTTCTAGGTTCAGAGCTGAACCCAGACATACCCCTATTTTCACCCAGGCAGCCCCCCTGACTTGAGCATCAGAGCAGTTCATGCTCCAATGCTCTCCTTTGCCCTGCGCTAAATCACCCAGGAAAAAGGAATTTTTTTGGAGTTCTGGTGACAAACCAGGCTCTCCATAGGGCTGTCAGGTGGAGGCTTCCACTGAGCAGTGAGCCCAGTGATGTCACCGGCACTGATGGGGGGGCTTTGGCGCTGCCCTAGCTTGTAAAACGGCTAGGGCAGCGCTAAAGCCCGACCATCAGAGCCGGTGACGTCACTAAACACACTGCCTCCGCCTGGCAGTGTGTTATTGCAACTAAAAGAGCTCCGATGCTAACATCAGGGGGGTTACCTGGGTGAAATTAGGGGTATGTCTGGGTTCAGCTATGAACCCGGACAACCCCTTTAAGCTTGAGCTGTATATTGAGTAGACTTCAACACAACCTCACACTGGAGCTGCTCAATACTGATAATACCAAAATGAGTGGGCCAATTCAAGTATGTAACCCAATGTTTTGCTCGGGATAGCATAAGGCTGGAACTATACAGCATTCTTGACCATGTCCATCGCTATATAACACTGCAGCCATTGAACTGAATTGGGTCTTAGCGCAACTTGCAGGCTGCAGTGACTACAAACCCAGAATCTGAAAAAAAAATTGTGAGACATGTGTTGTGGCAAAGATTGCCATGCAGCTCCAGCTTACCACTGGTCACAGATTCTCCTTAAAAATGTAAACTTATTTGGTATTTATATGTCAAGCATAAGAGTCAGTACAATAAATGTAATAACCAATTTATGATATATTATGAATAATACAAAAACAACAAACAGATTTATCACTTTGTTCATGTTAGGGCACTACCACATTTTCAACTTTTTTCATGCAGTTTTTGAAGCCAAAACCAGGTGTGGATCATAAAGGGGGGAAAAGTATTAAGGGAAAGATAAGTTTTTATTGAATATTTGCCAGTAAACAAATATAACACATTAATATGAATTACATCTAGAATTATATACTTTCAGGTCAAGTATTACAGAGAATTACTTATCTAATGTTACAGGAGATATATAATCATTACGAAATTAATTCTTTGTATATCAGTAGGTCAGCTCTTTTGCCCAATATAGTTGGAGTTTCATCACATTAAAAATAAAAAGTAAAGAAAAACAGAGAATTGTAGAAATCCACAAGGTGAGCAAAGTTAGAGCATGATAAAAAAAAAGAAAAAAAAAGAATCTAACTTTCATCCAAACAAAAACAAACAGAATTAAAATAACAAGGTACAGCTTGTCCAAATAGGTTCAGCTAGAAATTACTGAGTGATATTAAGGTGGAAGTGACTTCCTAAATATGCCAAGTGCTCCAAAGCAAATGTGGAGTGATAAGCATTTTAACACTTGAAGCTATTACAGAGATGTATTTCCACAGGTTTGACAATAATGGACATTCCCAAAAGATATGTAATATTGTCCACTTTCTTCCACACCCTCTCAAAAATAAATAAGAGGCACCTGGAAAATTCTGCTGATCTGCTCTGGAGTATAGTACCATCTAAGCTAGCCTGAGAGTATAACTCAATTTGCAACTGGCACAGTTCTCTGTGTGACAAATGGTTCAATCTTTTGTATCTCAGCCATGATCTCAGAGAATAGTTTTTACTTCTCTTTCAAACCAGCTAACCAGTTTTTATAAATATTCCTCTAACAAACACCTTATGGGCACTCCATAGTGTAGGAGGAACTGGATACTGATCCATTATTCAGGGAGTAATATTCTTTTATACACTGAGGGAAAAGTAATAGGTGGTGAAAATGTATACATCCTACCTATTAGTAAGAAAAGCAAATATAATTTAGGACGTTAAAACTAACACAACAAAAGTTTATTTGTTGTCTGTATTAAAAATACACAAAAGGGTGCATGACCAAAAGAACATCATATGTAGTAGGCTGACTATAAGGTCATGTGTGGTTCACAGTGACTGCATAGTTTGAACACTGTTTTTACATAAAAAAAACTATTTGTCTGTCAGTCAGGTGAACACGCTAAAAGTTAAGACTAGGGTTGAGCGAACCCGAACATTAGGATGTTTGGACCCCGGACCCGAACCCGAACATTTCCATAAAAGTTTGGGTTCGGCGCTTTCTTGGCGCTTTTTGAAAGGCTGCACAGCAGCCAATCAACAAGCGTCATACTACTTGCCCCAAGAGGCCATCACAGCCATGCCTACTAATGGCATGGTTGTGATTGGCCAGAGCAGCATGTGACAAAGGCTTTATATATAAGCTTGAGTCACGTAGCGCTGTACGTGACTCTGCTGTTACAAGTGTAGGGAGAGGATGCTGCTGGACTTGTGATTTCAGGGAGAGAATAGGAGAGAATCTAACTCAGCGATCTACCTAGAAATAGTTGTGTGGGTGCAGGACACAATCGTTTTACCCTGCCCTGAGGCCATTGACCAAAAAAAAAAAAACTTTTATAATTCTGTTAGTTAGGTGGGTGGCGGCGGCGGCGGCGGCCATTTTATGCATGCTCAGTGCACCAGCACTGCATCTGAGCTTTTGGGACATTGCAAATCACCATTTTTTGGGGGCAAACTACAACATCTGGATTAGTCAATGTGCAATTTAAGGTAGAAATACACCCATCATTTTCTGGGGTTTGAAAAACACACTTTTTTTTCAAAAAACTGTATTTTTCAGAACTGCAAATGTTAAATTAAAGTTTAATATATACAGCATTCATATTCTGTTAGCAAAAAAGACGTTTTTGGCAATCTACAACATCTGTATTAGTCAGTGTGAAATTTAAGCTAGAAATACACCATCATTTTCTGGGGTTTTAAAAACACCTTTTTTTTCTCCAAAAAACAGTATTTCCAGATCTGCAAAGTGTTAAATTCAAGTTTAATATATACAGCATTCATATTTGGTTAGAAAAAAAAAGGCTTTTTTGGCAATCTACAACATCTGATTTAGTCAGTGTGCAATTTAAGGTCGAGAATACACCCATCATTTTCTGGGGTTTGAAAAACACACCTTTTTTTCAAAAAACTGTATTTTCAGATCTGCAAATGTTAAATTAAAGTTTAATATATACAGTATTCATATTCTGTTAGCAAAAAAAGACTTTTTGGCATCTACAACATCTGTATTAGTCAGTGTGCAATTTAAGCTAGAAATACACCCATCATTTTCTGGGGTTTGAAAAACACACATTTTTTTCTTCAAAAACAGTATTTCCAGATCTGCAAGTGTTAAATTCAAGTTTAATATATACAACATTCATAATCTGATAGCAAAAAAAGACTTTTTGGGCAATCTACAACATCTGTATTAGTCAGTGTGTGCAATTTGAGGTAGAAATACACCCATCATTTACTGGGGTTTGAAAAACACACTTTTTTTTTTCTTCAAAAAACAGTATTTTCCAGATATGCAAGTGTTAAATTCAAGTTTAATATATACAGCATTCATATTCTGTTAGCAAAAAAAGACTTTTTGGGCAATCTACACATCTTTATTAGTCAGATGTGCAATGTAAGCTAGAAATACACCCATCATTTTCTGGGGTTTGGAAAACACACTTTTTTTCAAAAAACCAGTATTTTTCTGATCTGCAAATGTTAAATTAAAGTTTAATATATACAGCATTCATATTCTGTTTAGCAAAAAAAAACGTTTTTGGCAATCTACAACATCTGTATTAGTCAGTGTGAATTTAAGCTAGAAATACACCATCATTTTCTGGGGTTTTAAAAACACACTTTTTTTTCTCCAAAAAACAGTATTTTCCAGATCTGCAAGTGTTAAATTCAAGTTTAATATATACAGCATTCATATTTGGTAAGAAAAAAAAGGCTTTTTTTGGCAATCTACAACATCTGAATTAGTCAGTGTGCTATTTAAGGTAGAAATATATCCATCATTTTCTGGGGTTTGAAAAACACACTTTTTTTTCAAAAAACTGTATTTTTCAGATCTGCAAATGTTAAATTAAAGTTTAATATATACAGTATTCATATTCTGTTAGCAAAAAAAGACTTTTTTGGCAATCTACAACAACTGTATTAGTCAGTGTGCAATTTAAGCTAGAAATACACCCCATCATTTTCTGGGTTTGAAAAACACACTTTTTTTTTTCAAAAAACAGTATTCCAGATCTGCAAGTGTTAAATTCAAGTTTAATATATACAACATTCATAATCTGATAGCAAAAAAAGACTTTTTTGGCAATCTACAACATCTGTATTAGTCAGTGTGTGCAATTTGAGGTAGAAATACACCCATCATTTACTGGGGTTTGAAAAACACACTTTTTTATTTCTTCAAAAAAACAGTATTTTCCAGATATGCAAGTGTTAAATTCAAGTTTAATATATACAGCATTCATATTCTGTTAGCAAAAAAAGACTTTTTTGGCAATCTAAAACATCTTTATTAGTCAGTGTGAAATGTAAGCTAGAAATACACCCATCATTTTCTGGGGTTTGAAAAACACACTTTTTTGACAAAAAACACTATTTTCAGGCCTTGCAGCATCAGCACGTGTGAAATTACCAGGCTTATATACTGCTTGTCAAATTCAGTTGTTAAACAAACAGTCGTTGGGCACAAAAAATTTAGCTGGCAACCTTTGATGCATATGTCATTGTGAGATACACCCTTAATACATTTGGGTTACATTCAGAGATTTTAACCCCATAGGGACATAGCCTTATTTCACCTTAAGGACCAGGCCATTTTTTGCAAATCTGACCAGTGTCACTTTAAGTGCTGATAACTTTAAAACGCTTTGACTAATCCAGGCCATTCTGAGATTGTTTTTTCGTCACATATTGTACTTCATGACACTGGTAAAATTAAGTCCAAAAATTATTATTTTTTTGCATAAAAAAATACCTAATTTACCAAAAATTTGGAAAAATTAGCAAATTTCAAAGTTTCTCTACTTCTGTAATACATAGTAATACCCCCAAAAATTGTGATGACTTTACATTCCCTATATGTCTACTTCATGTTTGAATTATTTTGGGAATGATATTTTATTTTTTGGGGATGTTACAAGACTTAGAAGTTTAGAAGCAAATCTTGAAATTTTTCAGAAATTTACAAAAACCCAATTTTTAGGGACCACTACAGGTCTGAAGTCACTTTGCAAGGCTTACATAATAGAAACCGCCCAAAAATGACCCCATTCTATAAACTACACTCCTCAAGGTATTCAAAACTGATTTTACAAACTTCTTTAACCCTTTAGGTGTTGCACAAGAGTTATTGGCAAATGGGGATAAATTTGAGAATTTCATTTTTTTGCTTATTTTCCATTTTAACCCATTTTTTCCACTAACCAAGCAAGGGTTAACAGCCAAACAAGACTGTATCTTTATTGCCCTGACTCTGCTGTTTACAGAAACAGCCCATATGTGGCCGTAAACTACTGTACGGCCACACAGCGGGGCGTAGAGTGAAAGGTGCGCCGTTTGGTTTTTGGAGGGCTGATTTTGCTGGACTGGTTTTTTGACACCATGTCCCATTTTAAGCCCCCCTGATGCACCCCTAGAGTGGAAACTCCATAACAGTGACCCCATCTAAGAAACTACACCCCTCAAGGTATTCAAAACTGATTTTACAAACTTTGTTAACCCTTTAGGTGTTGCACAAGATTTAATGGGAAATAGAGATACAATTTTAAAATTTCACTTTTTTGACAGATTTTCCATTTTAATATTTTTTTCCAGTTACAAAGCAAGGGTTAACAGCCAAACAAAACTCATTATTTATGGCCCTGATTCTGTAGTTTACAGAAACACCCCATATGTGGCCGTAAACTGCTGTACGGCCACACAGCGGGGCGTAGAGTGAAAGGTGCGCCGTTTGGTTTTTGGAGGGCTGATTTTGCTGGACTGTTTTTATTACACCATGCTCCATTTGAAGCCCCCCTGATGCACCCCTAGAGTAGAAACTCCATAAAAGTGACCCCATCTAAGAAAATACACCCCTCAAGGTATTCAAAACTGATTTTACAAACTTTGTTAAACCCTTTAGGTGTTGCACAAGATTTAATGTAAAATAGATACAATTTCAAAATTTCAACTTTTTTGGCAGATTTTCCATTTTAATATTTTTTTTTCCAGTTACAAAGGGTTAACAGCCAAACAAAACTCATTATTTATGGCCCTGATTCTGTAGTTTACAGAAACACCCCATATGTGGTCGTAAACTGCTGTACGGGCACACGGCAGGGCGCAGAAGGATAGGAATGACATACGGTTTTTGGAAGGCAGATTTTGCCGGACTGTTTTTTTTGACACCATGTCCCATTTAAAGCCCCCCTAAAGCACCCCTAGAGTAGAAACTCCAAAAAAGTGACCCCATTTTAGAAACTACGGGATAGGGTGGCAGTTTTGCTGGTACTAGTTTAGGTACATATGATTTTTGGTTGCTCTATATACACTTTTTGTGAGGCAAGACAACAAGAAATAGCTTTTTTGGCACCGTTTTTTTTTTGTTATTTACAAAATTCATCTGACAGGTTAGATCATGTGGTAATTTTATAGAGCAGGTTATCACGGACGCGGCGATACCTAATATGTATACAATTTTTTTATTTATGTAAGTTTTACACAATGATTCCATTTTTAAAACAAAAACAATGTTTTAGTGTCTCCATAGTCTAAGAGCCATAGTTTTTTCAGTTTTGGGCGATTATCTTAAGTAGGGTCCTCATTTTTTGAGGGATGAGATGACGGTTTGATTGGCACTATATGGGGTGCATATGACTTTTTGATCGCTTGCTATTACACTTTTTGTGACTTAAGATGACAAAAAATTGCTTTTTTTACACCGTTTGTTTTTTTGGGTTTTTACGGTGGTCATCTGAGGGGTTAGGTCATGTGATATTTTTATAGAGCCAGTCGATACGGACGCGGCGATACCTAATATGTATACTTTTTTTATTTATGTAAGTTTTACACAATGATTTCATTTTTTAAACAAAAAAAAAACATGTTTTAGTATTTCCATAGTCTAAGAGCCATAGTTTTTTCAGTTTTTAGGCGATTATCTTGGTAGGGTATTATTTTTGCAGGATAGATGACGGTTTTATTGTTACAATTTTGGCGTACATGCGACTTTTTTGATCACTTTTATTACCTTTTTTGGCAAGTAAGGTGGGGCAAAATTTCAATTTCATCATAGTTTTTTATTTTTTATTTTTATGGCGTTCACCGTTCGGGTAAAGT
This sequence comes from Bufo bufo, assembly GCF_905171765.1. Lineage (NCBI taxonomy): Eukaryota > Metazoa > Chordata > Amphibia > Anura > Bufonidae > Bufo > Bufo bufo. The sequence continues at coordinate 659,574,610 of NC_053389.1, forward strand.
AACATGACCGTTTATAGATCAGGTCGTTACGGACGTGGCGATACTTAATATGTGTAGTGTATATATTTTTTTTTTTTGTTCAGTGATAAATGCTTTTTTTTATCTTACTTTTTTCACTTTTTTTTACATTTTTTTGACCCAGACCCACTTGGTTCTTGAAGATACAGTGGTTCTGATGTCTGTATAATACAGTACAGTACACTATATAGTGTTTTGTACTGTATTTTACACTTATTCTGAACAGATCTATGCCTTTAGCACAGATCTGTTCAGCACCATGGACAGCAGGATGCCTGAGAAGGCGTCCTGTTGCCATGGGAACCTTCCGCGTCTGCTCAGTAGTGGTAAGAACTTCGCAGACGGGGAAGGGTAAGGACGGGGCTGTCGGGAGGCTGTCTGGCACAGCAGCCCCCCGATGGGAGAGGGAGGTAGCTCCCTGAGCTGTTAACCTTTTCCATACAGCGGTCCGTTCAGACCGCGGTATGGAAAGGGTTAAACGGCTGACAGGGTGTCAGCAATGTGCTGGCACCCTGGTATACCCACTAACCACCAACGATTATTCAAGGGGAGGCGGGCGGGGGATCGCGATCCGCCTGCCGCACCGCCCGCCTCCCGCACCGCCCGCAACCCTCTCCTGCACCTCCCACCGGGCTAAAATCACTCAGGGGTGCAGGGGGGGGAGATACAGAAATATTTTAGGAATACTAAAGTTTCTGACCATGGGGATCAGAAACTGCAGAAATCGCAGCAAACCGCAGGTCTGAATTGACCTGCGGTTTGCCGCGATCGCCGACATGGGGGGGGTCATGGGACCCCCCAGCGCATTTAGCCTAGGTGCCTGCTCAATGATTTGAGCAGGCACCGGGCTCCGATCACTGCCAGCCGCACGGCAGTGATCGAAAATACACAGGGCGTACATGTACACCCTTTGTCCTTAAGTACCAGGACACAAGGGCGTACCTGTACGCCTATGTCCTTAAGAGGTAAATACCGCCATTTGGTGCATCAATATTAAATTCAGGCCTACACTGGATCAGGCCCTGTGAGATACACCCTCTACATACAGGAGTTTGAATCAGGGATTTGAAATACAGCCATTTGAAATACATCCATTTTGTGCAAAGATATATTTACTTCAGGCCTACAGTAGTTCAGGCCCTGTGAGATACCCCCTCTACATACAGTGGTTTGAATCAGCCATTTGAAATACAGCCATTTTGTGCAAAGTTATATTTACTTCAGGCCTACACTGATTCAGGGCGTTTGTGATCCCCCCTATACATACAGGGCTTTGATTCAGCCATTTGAAATACAGAAATTTGAAATACAGCCATTTTGTGCAAAGATATATTTACTTCAGGCCTACACTGATTCAGGGCGTGTGTGATCCCCCCTATACATACAGGGGTTTTATTCAGCCATTTGAAATACAGCCATTTGAAATACAGCCATTTTGTGCAAAGATATATTTTCTTCAGGCCCACACAAATTTAGGGCGTGTGTGATCCCCCCTAAACATACAGGGGTTTGATTCAGCCATTTGAAATACAGCCATTTGAAATACAGCCATTTTGTGCAAAGATATATTTACTTCAGGCCTACACTGGTTCAGACTGTGTGAGATACCCCTCTACATACAGGGGTTTGAATCAGGCATTTGAAATACAGCCATTTGAAATACAGCCATTTTGTGCAAAGATATATTTACTTCAGGCCTACACTGATTTAGGGTGTGTGTGATTCCCCCCTCTACATACAGGGGTTTGATTCAGCCATTTGAAATACAGCCATTTGAAATACAGCCATTGTGTGCAAAGATATATTTACTTCAGGCCTACACTGGTTCAGACTGTGTGAGATACCCCCTACATACAGGGGTTTGAATCAGGCATTTGAAATACAGCCATTTGAAATACAGCCATTTTGTGCAAAGATATATTTACTTCAGGCCTACACAGGTTCAGACCGTGTGAGATAACCCCCTACATACAGGGGTTTGAATCAGGCATTTGAAATACAGCCATTTGAAATACAGCCATTTTATGCAAAGATATATTTACTTCAGGCCAACACTGATTCAAGGCGTGTGTGATCCCCCCTATACATACAGGGGTTTGATTCAGCCATTTGAAATACAGCCATTTGAAATACAGCCATTTTGTGCAAAGATATATTTACTTCAGGCCTACACTGATTCAGGGCGTGTGTGATCCCCCCTATACATACAGGTGTTTGATTTAGCCATTTGAAATACAGCCATTTGAAATACAGCCATTTTGTGCAAAGATATATTTACTTCAGTCCTACACTGATTCAGGGCGTGTGTGATCCCCCTATACATACAGGGGTTTGATTCAGCCATTTGAAATACAGAAATTTGAAATACAGCCATTATGTGCAAAAAGATATATATACTTCAGGCCTACACTGGTTCAGACCGTGTGAGATACCCCCTTACATACAGGGGTTTGATTCAGCCATTTGAAATACAGCCATTGGAAATACAGCCATTTGAAATACAGCCATTTTGTGCAAAGATATATTTACTTCAGGCCTACACTGATTCAGGGCATGTGTGAGATCCCCCCTATAAATACAGGGGTTTGATTCAGCCATTTGAAATACAGCCATTTAAATTATATAGCCATTTTGTGCAAAGATATATTTACTTCAGGCCTACACTGGTACAGACCGTGTGAGATACCCCCCCTACATACAGGGGTTTGAATCAGGCATTTGAAATACAGCCATTTGAAATAAAGCCATTTTGTGCAAAGATATATTTACTTCAGGCCTACACTGATTCAGGGCGTGTGTGATCCCCCCCTATACATAAAGGGGTTTGATTCAGCCATTTGAAATACAGCCATTTGAAATATAGCCATCTTGTGCAAAGATATATTTACTTCAGGCCTACACTGGTTCAGACCGTGTGAGATACCCCCCCACATACAGGGGTTTGATTCAGCCATTTGAAATACAGCCATTTGAAATATAACCATTTTGTGCAAAGATATTTACTTCAGGCCTACACTGGTTCAGACCGTGTGAGATACCCCCTTACATACAGGGGTTTGAATCTGGTTTTTGAAATACAGCCATTTGAATTACAGCCATTTTGTGCAAAGATATATTTACTTTAGGCCTACACTGATTCAGGGCGTGTGTGATCCCCCCTATACATACAGGGGTTTGATTCAGCCATTTGAAATACAGCCATTTTGTGCAAAGATATATTTACTTTAGGTCTACATTGATTCAGGGCTTGTGTGATCCCCCCTAAACATACACGGGTTTGATTCAGCCATTTGAAATACAGCCGTTGGAAATACAGCCATTTGAAATATAGCCATTTTGTGCAAAGATATATTTACTTCAGGCCTACACTGATTCAGGGCGTGTGAGTTCCCCCCTATACATACAGGGGTTTGATTCAGCCATTTGAAATACAGCCATTTGAAATATAGCCAAGGAGTTCCCTGGCGTGGCAGTTCTTCAGACAATGTGCTGACGACAAGACACGAGTGGTTTGCACGCTGTGCAATCAGAGCCTGAAGCGAGGCATAAACGTTCTCAACCTGAGCACAACCTGCATGACCAGGCATTTAAGTGCAAAGCACAAGCTGCAGTGGAGTAGACACCTCAAAAACCAAGAAAGGTCTCTGGCTCCTCCTGCTTCCTCTTCTGCGGCAGTTGCGGCCTCTTCATCCACCTCTGGAGTAACAGTGCCACCTGGCACCCCGCAAATAGAGGATCTGCCAGCAACACCAACACCTGGGTCACAAAGCATCTCCACAATGTCCCACGCAAGCGTTCAGCTCTCCATATCCCAAATGCTGGAGAGGAAGAGGAAGTACCCCCCTACCCACCCGCGATCCCTAGCCCTGAATGCCAGCATTTCTAAATTACTGGCCTTTGAAATGCTGTCATTCCGTCTGGTGGAGACGGATAGTTTTAAAGACTTTATGGCGGTGGCTGTCTATCAGTACGTCATGCCCAGCCGCCACTACTTTTAAAGGCGAGACATCCTTTCCCTTCACAACCAAGTTGTCACGAGTAGGAGGTCCCAGGAGGTACCACCGCATCGTCAAGCAATAAACAAACGGAAATCAGATACAGACACATAAGAGTTTATTGCACAAACAAAAACCAGGGAAGGCAGCACAAGCAAAACATGAGCTCTATGTACCGTCAGCACAGTGGGAAAAAAACCCCACTGCGCCACTGTCTAGTAATACTCCAGAGGGGCGTGACTAAGCAACTCCTGGTATTTACTAGGGCCCCAGAAGGTAGGGTTAGGCTTTGCCGCAGGAAGTTGCCAGGGTCCACTCTGGAGCGTGAACTAGACAGTGACAGCAGGAATGAATGGACAACAGGTACCAGAAGGTACTGACGGCACATAGGCAAACATAACAGACAGGCAAATACAAAACAGGGCAACTAATAACACAAGCAGAAATACATAGCAAGGAAACAGGAGTGACAATGAGCAGAGAAGGACTTGCTCCACCAGTGGTATACTGCGTGGCCTTGCGCATAGCACTCTGCAGCTAGGCACTTGCTGAACCGAGACATATGAATACACACAAGGTAACTAAAAATACAAGCAGGAGTTCACGCAAGGGAGCAGGAGTGGCAATGAGCAGAGAAGGACTTGCTCCACCAGTGGTATACTGCTGGGCCTTGCGCATAGCACTCTGCAGCTAGGCGCTTGCTGAACCGAGACATATGAATACACACAAAGTAACTAAAACATAACTGGCAGAACAGATAACAGAAAGACAGGAAAGAGGACGTCAAAGAGACGGGAAAGGACGTAAATGACAAGTAGGGAAACCCACAGAGCACAGACAGACAGACACGGATCCCATGGGTCAGCAGCATGGGAGAGAGAGTACAAACCAGAAGCAGGACAAGACAACACACACCAGGAGAGCCGACCCAGAACTGAGGAAACCTCAGCCCCATATACATGTTCCATGGGTGCAGCAGAGAGGCCACACCCATGGAGCAGACAGAGAGGATTAACTCCCAATAGGAACACAGGGGAGCTAACCCATACAGAACCACAAATAACACACAGAAACAAAAAACTTCAGCGAGGAGCACCGAACGAGCAAGGACGGAAGGTCACAGCCAGAGATAGTGGCTGTGACACAAGTAGGGGACAAAATCAGGTGTGCACTGCGCAACGCCATCTGTCTCAAGGTGCACGGTCAGGGCCGTTATATCTCCATAACAGCACACTGGGTAAATGCAGTGGCGGCTGAATCTGAGGCGGATAGCAGTTTGGCGCATGTCCTTCCACCACCGAGGATTGCAGGGCGCTTCAGTTTGCTTTCTGTTGCTTCCTCCTCCTACTCTGCTTCCTCATCCTCTTCCAGCTCCTCATCCGGTCAGCATAACACCTTCACCACCACCACCAATTTCAGCACAGCCAGGGGCAAAACGACAGCAGGCAGTTTTAAAACTTATCTGTTTGGGGGACAAACACCACACTGCGCAGGAGCTGTGGTTGGGCCTTGAACAACAGACTGATGAGTGGTTTGTGCCAGTCAGCCTCAAGCCCGGCCTGGTGGTGTGCGATAATGGGCGAAATCTCGTAGCAGCTCTGGGACTAGCCGATTTGACGCACACCCCTTGCCGGATGCATGTGCTGAATTTGGTGGTGCAGAGATTCCTTAAAAATTACCCCAACATGTCAGCGCTGCAGCGTAACTTCGGCCTTCCCGCTCACCACCTCATATGTGACGTGCCCACAAGGTGGAACTCCACCTTGCACATGCTGGCCAGACTGTGCGAGCAGCAGCAGCAGGCGATAGTGGAGTTTCAGCTGCAGCACGCACGGGTGAGTCGCTCGGCGGAACAGCACCACTTTACCACCAATGACTGGGCCTCCATGCGAGACCTGTGTTCCTTGTTGCGCTGTTTCGAGTACTCCACCAACATGGCCAGTGCCAATAACGTCGTTCTCAGCGTTACTATTCCACATCTATGCCTCCTTGAAAAAACGCTCCTGGCGATGATGGAAGAGGATGTGGCACAGGAGGAGGAGGAGGAAGAGGGATTATTTCGTAGGGTTTCCGGCCAGTCATTCCCAAGTGGCTCCAAGGGTGGGTTCCTGCACCCACAAACCCAAGGTGCACAATTGTCCAGCCAGGGCACAGTTCTGGAGGATGAGGAGGTGGAGGATGAGGAGGAGGAGATGGAGGAGGAGGAACCATGTTCACAGCAGGGTCGCACCCAGACCAATGTGGACAAGCTCACGTTCATTAAAATTAACCAGGCATGGATCCCTCAGGACTTGTCTGTACCTTGTCCAGAATAGACATGTATACCGGCACTAACCAGCCATTGTTATTCTGCAGCGCAATTGCTCATGTTTGTATTTTGGATATTTCACACTCTTTTGGAGTGTACCTTAATTTAAAAAAATTAAATTAAAATTTAAAACCTCCTCCTCGTCCTCCTCCACCGCCGCTTCCACCTACTAAGTCCACCGCCTCCTCAAACTCCTACTCAATATGGAAATCCAACTCATAAATTCATTTTTATTTTAACGTGTTTTATTTTATATCATTTCACTATTTTGTCATCTACAATTCACCAATTTTTGGGTGTATAGTACCACTGCTATACATAGTAGGCTGGTTAAAAAAATAAAAATAAATTGTCATTAACATTTTCGGGTGAAATTCACAAATTTTTGGGTGTATAGTGCCACTGCTATACCTGGTAGGCCGTTTAAAAAATAAAAATAAAATTGTCATTAACATTTTCTGTTGAAATTAACCAATTTTTGGGTGTATAGTACCACTGCTATACCTAGTATGCCGGTTAAAAAAAAAAAAAAATTGTCATTAACATTTTCTGGTGAAATTAACCAATTTTTGGGTGTATAGTACCACTGCTATACCTAGTAGGCCGGTTAACAAAAAAAATATATTTGTCAGTTACATTTTCAGTTGAAATTCAACAATTTTTGGGTGTGAAGTACCACTGCTATACCTAGTAGACAGGTTAAACAATAAAAAAAATTGTCTGTTACATTTGATGGTGAAATTCACAAATTTTTGGGTGTGATGTACCACTGCTATACCTAGTAGACCGGTAAAAAAAAAAAAAAACATTTGTCAGTTACATTTTAGGGTAAAATTCACCCCTCCTCTACCTTGTTGACAGCTTAATAATTTTCAATAATTTTTCTTTTACATTTTCAGGTGACAATAAACAATTGTTTTCTGTAATAGACCCCTCCTCTACCAAGTAGACAGGTTAATTCATTTCTGTAATTTTTCTGTTACATTCTTGGGTTGACATTATACAATTTTAGATGTGAATAAACCCCTGCTCTGCATAGGTGACAGGGAATAAAATTTCTGAAATGCTTCTTTAATTGATGCGCGCCACCTCCTTTGATTCAATGCTTAAACTTAAACAAGTTGTACCACATTTAAGCTTCAATACTTTGTCCCACATTTGCGCCTCAATAGCTTTTCCCACAATTCCGCTTGACTCTTTTGGCCCACATTTGGGCTTCTGTAATTTGTGCCACATTTGCGCCTCAATAACTTTTCCCACATTTCTTCTCAATCCCAATTTTTTAAAATAAATTTATCTCCCATAAATTTGGTCTCTTTTTCTCACGCTCCCTCTCCGGTCTGGAACCCTGATTCCCCGCCACCCGTAATCACCATGGTAGGCGCATAAAAGAACATCGAAAGTTGATAGAGCAGATATCAAATTGGATCGTGAACATCACGGGGACGTGCGACATGGTGGGGCAGTAAATGTGCACACGCCTACACGAACTGACTGACAGGGGTCAGCCCCTGCAACTTCTGGGTCTCCAAATTGGGCACATGGCCTGAGCTTGCCCTTTACCCCTTGGAGGTGCTGGCCTGCTCTGCAGCCAGTGTATTTTCTGAACGTCTGTTTAGCATGACTGGAGGGGGTTATCACAGGTTATATTTCCCAATGTTTTGGGGGTGTACCCTAATTTTAAAAATAAAATTTAAAAACAAAAACCAGTGTAGGCTACCTCCTCCTCCTCCACTGCCGCTTCCATCGACACCGCCACATCCACTGCCTCCTCAACCTCCTACTCCCTATGGACCTGGTCCCCCTAGATCAAGATTATTATTTTTTATTTTTACGTATTTTATGTTATTTGAAGTCATTTCCCTATCCACATTTGTTTGCAGAGGACTTGCCATGCTATTAACCACATTTTGACGCCATTTGCAGCCCTCTAGCCCTTTCCATGACATTTTTACAGCCATTTTAGTGCTCAAAAGTTCGGGTCCCCATTGACTTCAATGGGGTTAGGGTTCGGGGTCAAGTTCGGGTCCCAAACTTTTTTCTGAAGTTCGGCCGAACCCCTCGAACCCGAACATCCAGGTGTCCGCTCAAATCTAGATAAGACCTCTAATCCAGAGGATGAGAAGCAGGCATCATAGAGCGCATAAAGCAATATGTGGCATGTGCTGTACCACCATAACACAGATGCCTGCAAGGATCAAACCTGTGGGCAGAAATAATGTATCCAATACCGGGCTCAATGAGAGCAACAGAATTACGGCTGGATACAGGAAAGTCACTCAGAGGATGGCAGTGCACTTTGCCATCCCCTAAGGACAGTAGTAAAAATGGTGCCACATACAAAGCCAGTGCAGAGAAATGCTGATATGGCTCATAAACAGACAAACAACAGTACAAGCTGGCAGAGGTGTAGTAGTTGGTGGCCCATGGTATTGCCCATACGGCTCAGGTAGGTGAGTGTTAGGACCTGAGCTACTTGAGAAATCTGCTCGGGCTCAGACATGTCCTCCACAGTAGGATATGTTGGCTAATCTCTCAATTTTAACATCAGTTTGAGGGTTTAGTAAGTCCGCAGAGTGCACCTGTCTTTGCTATTATTTTAGAGTAATTGCAGCATGGTCAGACCATTTTATAACCATATAGTGGAGGAAATTGTGTTATAAAAAAGGGTTCTGTTAAGGAGAAAAAATCAATACAAGAATATGTTTTATGTACTCGGGAAAAGAGATAACCTACTCCAATTTGTGTTATATTATAAATATATCAAAAAAGTCATGTATGGTGAGGACAGGAACGAGAGAAGAAAATCTCCATCTGGAAGGAGAGGAAGTGTTCCAATGAGTGTCCAGGACAGTGTTAAAGTCTGCATATTACTAAATTCCCCTGTTTGTGTATCCCCACTTTATGAAGTAGTTTATGCAAAAAATGGTTTTGGTGTTTGTTAGCAGCATATACTGATACTATAGTATACACAACATTGTTTACACTTCCCACCAATAGAACGTATCTGTTTCGTGGATCCATGATAATCTTTACAAGAGGGGTGGTAGTTATGGATAAAGAAAAATTGTTGAGATTAATCTCTGATGAAGAAACATACCTTGTTCTTAATAAAGACTAGTGATGAACGGCATAGGTAATATTCGCATTCGCTATATTTCACAAATTTTTGGCCGAATATTCGCCATAAATTCGCAAATTAGAAAATTCATGATCTACAGTCATTGTTTACTTGATTGCGAAAATCGGCAATGTAATAAATTTGTGATAAATTCGCAATCAGAATATTCAACACTATTCGTGAATACGAATATATAGCACTATATTCTAAATATTTGCAAATTCTCAAAGTGGTGATATTCACGATTAAAATTGCAATTCGAATATTCACACTCAAAACTAATAAAGACCTCACAGTGAGTTTTTTAATTGAAAATGGATAAATTACTTGGGATATAATAATGTCATTTTAAACAAAAAAGAACTTGATTATCTGAAAGTGAAGTTTTCAGTGATTCCAGTAATATATCAGTTACTGAAAATTCACAAAAGCCTGACCAATCCACCCGGGAGATCTATTGTGACCGGAAAAAAATCTTGACCAATAGGCTCATGGAATATGTGGATTTTTTTCTCCAAGAGTATATGATAAATGTCCCCTCTTATCTAAAAGAAACAGGGAGGGTTATTGATTTAATTAGAACCTTGATATACAGTACAGACCAAAAGTTTGGACACACCTTCTCATTCAAAGAGTTTTCTTTATTTTCATGACTATGAAGGCATCAAAACTATGAATTAACACATGTGGAATTATATACATAACAAACAAGTGTGAAACAACTGAAAATATGTCATATTCTAGGTTCTTCAAAGTAGCCACCTTTTGATTTGATTACTGCTTTGCACACTCTTGGCATTCTCTTGATGAGCTTCAAGAGGTAGTCCCCTGAAATGGTCTTCCAACAGTCTTGAAGGAGTTCCCAGAGATGCTTAGCACTTGTTGGCCCTTTTGCCTTCACTCTGCGGTCCAGCTCACCCCAAACCATCTCGATTGGGTTCAGGTCCGGTGACTGTGGAGGCCAGGTCATCTGGCGCAGCACCCCATCACTCTCCTTCATGGTCAAATAGCCCTTACTTTCAAAGTTTTCCCAATTTTTCGGCTGACTGACTGACTGACTGATGGCCACTCGTTTTTCTTTACTTAGCTGCTTTTTTCTTGCCATAATACAAATTCTAACAGTCTATTCAGTAGGACTATCAGCTGTGTATCCACCTGACTTCTCCTCAACGCAACTGATGGTCCCAACCCCATTTATAAGGCAAGAAATCCCACTTATTAAACCTGACAGGGCACACCTGTGAAGTGAAAACCATTTCAGGGGACTACCTCTTGAAGCTCATCAAGAGAATGCCAAGAGTGTGCAAAGCAGTAATCAAAGCAAAAGGTGGCTACTTTGAAGAACCTAGAATATGACATATTTTCAGTTGTTTCACACTTGTTTGCTATGTATATAATTCCACATTAGTGATGTCGCGAACATAAAATTTTCCGTTCGCGAACGCCGAACGCGAATTTCTGCAAATGTTCGCGAACGGGCGAACCGGGCGAACCGCCATAGACTTCAATAGGCAGGCGAATTTTAAAACCCACAGGGACTCTTTCTAGCCACAGTAGTGATGGAAAAGTTGTTTCAAGGGGACTAACACCTGAACTGTGGCATGCCGGAGGGGGATCCATGGCAAAACTCCCATGAAAAATTATGTAGTTGACGCAGAGTTGGATTTTAAACCATAAAGGGCAACAAATCACCTAACAATCCAAATTTTTTTTGAACAACGTGGTTTAAAACATCCAGTGCGTGTATACGATCAGGTATGATGTTGTATCGATCATGTAGTGTAAGGGTTACGCCCACTTCACAGACATTGACAGACCAAACTCCCCTTTGAATGCACCGCAAACAACCGCAAACAGTCCATTTGCCCAACCGCAAACTCCCCATTTGTTCAAGGTTGGATACCAAGCTAGCCATGTCCCGTTGATGTCATTGAAGGTTTCTTCTTCCACCCAGCCACGTACAACACCAAGGGTCCCGGAAAGGTGAATTGAATTGATTTTTCGAACGGGGAGATGGTTAAAAAAATGCTGGATCCCTCCCCATTGTTTGAATCCACGGTCACTGCGTCTGTGCCGTGCAATTTACTGCCCCACTGGATATGAGTGGTATTTTCTGTAGTTCTCTCTTCTCATCAGTTTAATCCCTGTTACGTCCCCAATCTGGGGTCAATTTATTAAATAGATTTTTCGAACGGGGAGATGGTTAAAAAAATGCTGGCTCCCTCCCCTTTGTTTGAATCCATGTCACGGTCACTGCGTCTGCACCGTGCAATTTACTGCCCCACTGGATATGAGTGGTATTTTCTGTAGTACTATTCTCATCAGTTTAATCCCTTTTACGTCCCCAATCTGGGGTCAAATTATTAAATAGATTTTTCGAACGGGGAGATGGTTAAAAAAATGCTGGCTCCCTCCCCTTTGTTTGAATCCACGCCACGGTCACTGCGTCTGCACCGTGCAATTTACTGCCCCACCGGATATGAGTGGTATTTTCTGTAGTACTATTCTCATCAGTTTAATCCCTGTTACGTCCCCAATCTGGGGTCAAATTATTAAATAGATTTTTCGAACGGGGAGATGGTTGAAAAAAATGCTGGCTCCCTCCCCTTTGTTTGAATCCACGCCACGGTCACTGCGTCTGCTCCGTGCAATTTACTCCCCCACCCGATATGAGTGGTATTTTCTGTAGTACTATTCTAATCAGTTTAATCCCTGTTACGTCCCCAATCTGGGGTCAAATTATTAAATAGATTTTTCGAACGGGGAGATGGTTAAAAAAATGCTGGCTCCCTCCCCTTTGTTTGAATCCACGCCACGGTCACTGCGTCTGCACCGTGCAATTTACTGCCCCACCGGATATGAGTGGTATTTTCTGTAGTACTATTCTCATCAGTTTAATCCCTGTTACGTCCCCAATCTGGGGTCAAATTATTAAATTGATTTTTCGAACGGGGAGATGGTTAAAAAAATGCTGGCTCCCTCCCCTTTGTTTGAATCCACGCCACGGTCACTGCGTCTGCTCCGTGCAATTTACTGCCCCACCCGATATGAGTGGTATTTTCTGTAGTACTATTCTAATCAGTTTAATCCCTGTTACGTCCCCAATCTGGGGTCAAATTATTAAATAGATTTTTCGAACGGGGAGATGGTTAAAAAAATGCTGGCTCCCTCCCCTTTGTTTGAATCCACGCCACGGTCACTGCGTCTGCACCGTGCAATTTACTGCCCCACCGGATATGAGTGGTATTTTCTGTAGTACTATTCTCATCAGTTTAATCCCTGTTACGTCCCCAATCTGGGGTCAAATTATTAAATAGATTTTTCGAACGGGGAGATGGTTAAAAAAATGCTGGCTCCCTCCCCTTTGTTTGAATCCACGCCACGGTCACTGCGTCTGCTCCGTGCAATTTACTGCCCCACCCGATATGAGTGGTATTTTCTGTAGTACTATTCTCATCAGTTTAATCTCTGTTACGTCCCATATCAGGGTGGGACTGCCTTTTGTGAAAAAAAATTTAGGCCGGGTACCTTTGACTGCCTTCACAGTGACAGACCAAACTCTGATACACCAAAATGAATTGATTTTAGGAACCGGGAGATGGAAAAAGCAGCTTGGTCGGTCCTCTTACTCAGTCCCAAGTTGGGGCACTGGGCGTGCATGGAGCAATGTGCTGTGACACCCTATATGAGTGGTGTCTTAACTAGTACTATTCCTATCAGTTTAATCCCTGTTACGTCCCCTATCCGGGGACGTGTGTCGAATTGATTAACCATTGTCGAATTAACGAACCATTACGACATCCTGGAATAATTTAGTTCTGAGCTTTGTACTTGCTTTGTATTGGAATTGATGGGGATTTTTTAAATTGTCTGCATTATTTCTAATAAACTATTAAGAGACTTTATTATGATTTTTTTTATTTTATGTATTAAAAACCCACCCATACAACTTAAAAAAAATATATCAAAAAATGTTTTTTTTCTATGAAAAATTATCCAGCCGATCGCTTTTGGTCTGATCATAATGAAGCAACGGCCTTATCATCTGGGGTGTGGCAACATTGCCAACACACTCATAGAGGTGATGATCGCTTCATTGTGATATGCAAGCCCCTTCACCACAACAAGCTAACGATCATGAAGGGGAATTGACACTTGTATGTGCCTTTTTTTTTTGTTTTGTTTTTGCAGCCACAGTGCAGCACCAGAGGCCAGAAAAATTAGGCATGTACAAATGCCTGAAAAATAATGTTATTGTTGCAGCAGCTGTTGTAGCAGTGGCTGGAAAAATTGATGTTTTCAAGGCAGAAAGATGACTAAAACATTGCGGCTTGAACCCTAGTTGGTGGCGGAGAATTCACGAAAGTCATCCGGTATGCAGACATTAAATACAGCAGCGTGGGGACCATTTTGAGGCCAAGGCATGTCATCAGGCCCTTTGTTAGACAAACGTATCCCCCACTGTCAGTCCCTTTGGGATCCATGCCTCATTCATCTTAATGAAGGTGAGGTAATCAACACTTTTTTGACCGAGGTGACTTCTTTTGTCAGTGACAATGCCTCCTGCTGCACTGAAGGTCCTTTCTGACAGGACTCTTGAAGCGGGGCAGGCCAGAAGTTCTATCGCAAACTGGGATAGCTCAGGCCACAGGTCAAGCCTGCACACCCAGTAGTCAAGGGGTTCATCGCTCCTCAGAGTGTCGATATCTGCAGCTAAGGTGAGGTAGTCTTCTACCTGTCGGTCGAGTCGTTCTCTAAGGCTGAATCTTGAAGGGCTGTGGCGATGTGTAGGACTGAAAAAGCTCTGCATGTCCTCCATCAACAACACATCTGTAAAGCGTCCTGTCCTTGCCGCTGTGGTCGTGGTAGGAGGAGGATTACTTTCACCTCTTCCCCTGTTAGATTCCCGTTGTGCTGTGACATCCCCCTTATAAGCTGTGTAAAGCATATTTTTTAGTTTTGTTTTGAACTGCTGCATCCTTTCTGACTTTCGGAAAGTTAGTAACATTTCAGGCACTTTCTGCTTATACCGGGGGTCTAGTAGCGTGGCCAACCAGTACAGGTCGTTCTCCTTCATCCTTTTTATACGAGGGTCCCTCAACAGACATGACAGCATGAAAGACCCCATTTGCACAAGGTTGGATGCCGAGCTACTCATTTCCCGTTCCTCGTCCTCACTGATGTAATTGACGGTCTATTCTTCACCCCAGCCACGTACAACACCACGTGTCCCAGATAGGTGACAACAACGAGCACCCTGGGATGCCTGCTGTGGTTGGTCTTCCTCCTCCTCAAAGCCACATTCCTCCTCTGACTCCTCTTCCTCACACTCCTCTTCCAGCATTGCTGCAGGTCCAGCAAGCGATGATGACAAGGCTGTTTCTGGTGGTGATGGTGACCACAACTCTTCCTCTTCACGCTCATCTACAGCCTGATCCAGCACTCTTCGCAGGGCAAGCTCCAGGAAGAAAACAAATGGGATGAGGTCGCTGATGGTGCCTTCGGTGCGACCGACTAGGTTTGTCACCTCCTCAAAAGGACACATGAGCCTACAGGCATTGCGCATGAGCGTCCAGTAACGTGGCAAAAAAATTCCCAGCTCCGCAGAGGCTGTCCTAGCACCCCGGTCATACAAATACTCGTTGACGGCTTTTTCTTGTTGGAGCAGGCGATCGAACATTAGGAGTGTTGAATTTCAACGTGTCGGGCTGTCGCAAATCAAGCGCCTCACTGACATGTTGTTTCGGCGCTAGATGTCTGAAAAGTGCGCCATGGCAGTGTAGGAACGCCTGAAATGGCCACACACCTTCCTGGCCTGCTTGAGGACGTCCTGTAAGCCTGGGTACTTAGACACAAAGCGTTGTACGATGAGATTCAACACGTGTGCCATGCACGGCACATGTGACAACTTGCCCAAATTCAATGCCGGCAACAAATTGCTTCCGTTGTCACACACCACTTTGCCGATCTCCAGTTGGTGCGGGGTCAGCCACTGATCAACCTGTACGTTCAGGGCGGACAGGAGTGCTGGTCCGGTGTGGCTCTCTGCTTTCAGGCAAGTCAACCCCAAGACAGCGTGACACTGTCGTATCCGGGATGTGGAATAGCCCCTGGGGAGCTGGGGGGATTCAGTTGATGTGCATCCAGACGCCGCAGCAGAAGAGGACTCAGCCGAGGAGGTTGTGGAAGAGGATGGAGTAGGAGGAGTAGAGGAGGTGGCAGTAGGCCTGCCTGCAAGTCGTGGCGGTGTCACCAACTCCGCTGCAGAGCCACGCATTCCATGCTTGTCAGCCGTCAGCAGGTTGACCCAATGCGCAGTGTAGGTGATATACCTGCCCTGACCGTGCTTTGAAGACCAGGTATCAGTGGTCAGATGAACCTTTGCCCCAACACTGTATGCCAGACATGCCATGACTTCCTTTTCAATCACTGAGTAGCGGTTTGGGATTGCCTTTTTTGAAAAAAAAATTTGTCCGGGTACCTTCCACTGTGGTGTCCCAATAGCGACAAATTTTTTGAAGGCCTCAGACTCCACCAGCTGGTATGGTAAAAGCTGGCGGGCTAAGAGTTCCGTCAAGCCAGCTGTCAGACGCCGGGCAAGGGGGTGACTCTGGGACATTGGCTTCCTACGCTCAAACATTTCCTTTACAGACACCTGACTGTGGGCAGATGAGATGGAACTGGTGAAGGTGAGAGGCGGAGTGGCGGGTGGTTGAGAGGGGGCAAGGAGGACAGCAGTGGTTGACGTGGCTGAAGATGCTGGACCAGGAGGAGGATGGTGGCTTTGAGGTTGTGTGCTGCTTCTACTCGTCATCATGTGTTGATCCCATAGGCGTTTGTGATGTGCGATCATGTGCCTTCGCAAAGCAGTTGTACCTAGGTGGGTGTTGGATTTCCCACAACTCAGTTTCTTTTGGCACAGGTTGCAAATGGCATCGCTGTTGTCAGAGGCAGACACACAAAAAAAAGTCACACTGCTGAGCTTTGCAATGACGGCATTCTGGTGGTGGCAGCAGCATGTGTTGATTGGCGTGCTGTCTGGCTGACCCCAGGTGCCGATACATGCTGTCTGACTGTGCCACTAGCTCCTTGCGACGACCTCCCCCTGCTTCCAACTCGTCTCCTCCTTCTCTCTGTCTCCCCTTCTGAACTTTAGCCCTCTTATTCTTCTCTTCGAGGTGTCAGATACAAGTGAAGTGGTTGATGATGACGATGTGTCCGTGGATGCCACATCCACGGACACATCGTCATCATTAACCACTTCACTTGTATCTGACACCTCAGCAAAGGAAGCAGCAGCGGGTACAACATCATCATCATCATCACACTGTACGTCCATGTGTGTAATGCTGCCTGACTGAGACATATCCCTGTTATCTCCATCCTCTGGCAATAATGGTTGTGCATCACTAATTTCATCCAAATGATGTGTAAATAACTCCTCTGAGGGATCAAGTGAAGCGGCTGTGGTGGCTGTAGTGGTAGTGGTGGTGGTGGCGGCGGGCGGGAAAGTGGTAACTTGAGAGCAGGTGACCAAAGCTGAGCTGGAGGAGGATGGTGCGTCAAGGTTCTTAGCGGAAGCTGTTGAAGATTGGGTGTCCTGTGTAAGCCAGTCAATAATTTTCTCTGAATTTTTTGGGTTCAAGATACGTGGCCTCTGAACACTGGGCATTATTCCAGGGCCAGTGGAAATCACAGCACCACGAACACGACGGCCCCTGCGGCGTGGCCTGCCTCTGCCTGTTATTTTTTATTAGATAAGTGTTACTATGCGTGCAAGGTACTGTGCCACCCTATATAAGTGGTGGGCAGTGGGCACAGTACAGTCTGTGTGGGCCTGACACACACTGGCTTGCAACTGTGATTATATCACAGAAAAATATTAAGTAGAATTTTTATTTATCTGCGAGGTATTTGTGAGTGAATGACACCCTGTAACAGTATAAGTTGAAGTCTAGCCACTAGCCAGTGGCCACAATACAGTCTGTGTGGGCCTGACACACACTGGCTTGCAAATGGGATTAGATCACAGAAAAAAATTAAATAGAATTTTTTTTTATCTGCGAGGTATTTGTGAGTAAAATACACCCTGTAACGGTATAAGTGGAGGTCTAGCCACTAGCCAGCGGACACAATACAGTCTGTGTGGGCCTGACACACACGGGCTTGCAAATGGGATTAGATCACAGAAAAAAATTTAATAGAATTTTTTTTTATCTGCAAGGTATTTGTGAGTAAATGACACCCTGTAACGGTATAAGTGGAGGTCTAGCCACTAGCCAGTGGCCACAATACAGTCTGTGTGGGCCTGACACACACGGGCTTGCAAATGGGATTAGATCACAGAAAAAAAAAATTATAGAATTTTTTTTTATCTGCGAGGTATTTGTGAGTAAATGACACCCTTTAACGGTATAAGTGGAGGTCTAGCCACTAGCCAGTGGCCACAATACAGTCTGTGTGGGCCTGACACACACTGGCTTGCAAATGTGATTAGATCACAGAAAAATATTAAATAGAATTTTTTTTATCTGCGAGGTATTTTCTGTCACACCCTGTATGAGTGGTGTGCACACAGTACTGTCTGTGACTGAGCCTGCAGCCTCTCACACACGGGCAGGCAACTGCAATATTTGTATATATAAAAAAAAAGCAGACTGATGTACCAGCCCTGAAAAGGGCTTTTTGGGGTGCTGTCAGGACGCTCTCCTTACAGCAGATGAGTCTGTGGACACAGAACACTGCCCTAGCTAACGCTTTCCCTATTGAATCAGCAGCAGCAGCACTTTCCCTCCTCTCACTGAGAATGCAGATTCCGAATGAATCTAAAATGGATGCTGTCCTTGAGGTGGGAGGGTCTGGGAGAGAGGGTCTGCTGCTGATTGGCTGGAATGTGTCTGCTGACTGTGAGGTACAGGGTCAAAGTTTACTCAATGATGATGTATAGGGGGCGGACCGAACATCGCATATGTTCGTCCGCCGCGGCGAACAAGCTATGTTCGCCGGGAACTATTCGCCGGCGAACTATTCGGGCCATCTCTATTCCACATGTGTTAATTCATAGTTTTGATGTCTTCAGTGTGAATCTACAATTTTCATAGTCATGAAAATAAAGAAAACTCTTTTAATGAGTAGGTGTGTCCAAACTTTTGGTCTGTACTGTATGCAGCAAAAAAACGTGGCTGGCTACAGTTGATGTGGATTCTCTTTATACTATTATTTTCAAGGATTTGAGGTTAAGAGCAGTCACAGAAGAACTGAATAAAGATCAACAAATGTTGGATAAACAAGGACACTTTATTATTAAAAGTTTAGATTGTTGCCTTAGCTACAATTATTTTTGTTTACAGCAGACTGGGACAGTGATGGGGGCAAAATTCGCACCCAGTTTCGCAAACATATTCATGGCCCTATGGGAAAAAATTGATTTTATCTAAAGATCAGCAAGGAGATACACTAATATTATGGAAACGCTACATCGATGACTGCTTGTTAATATGGGTGGGAGAACGTAAGGTTTTGGAGAATTTTATTGCTGACATTAATAAGAATAACTGGAATTTGTCATTTACCAGTACTATCAGTTCTGATTCAGTCAATTTTCTTGATTTTACTATTTTTATTGAAAACAACTTAGTCAAAACTAGAACTTTTTTTTAAGGAAACAGACATAAATGCATATATTGAAACAATAAACTGCCATCATCATTAATGGTTGGAGAATATTCACAAAGGACAATCAAAAAGAATTTATCCAAACTGTGTAGATGTAGAAGATTACAGAAAACAAAGTAAGATTATTTGGGAGTATTTTCTAGAAAATGGATACTCAAAAGAAAACATTGGGCTGTACTTAAGAATGATCCCATTTAGGATCTGTGATCCCGGTTTAACCTGATATCTACAAAAAAGCACCAAACTTCTGAAATTACTTGGTGAACAGTTACATCCCTATGAAGGTGGGAGATAAAAAAAAGAGCAAGTTCACTTGGTGCAGATTCTGCCTTCCGTGCAAAAATTGCAAAAGGGAAATAGATAAACGAGTACACAAACTATTCAGTCTACAAAAAAAGGTTTTAGCTTTAAAATAAAAGGGGAAGACACTTGTGATCATGCAGGTATCATTTACTTACTGGAGTGTCCTTGTGGCCTCCAGTATGTTGGATGAATTATGAGAAAGCTTAAAACGAGAGTAAAATAAGAACATATTCGGAAGGGTTTGGAAACTCATAGTAATCCTTTACATTTTAAAAAAGTACATTGCAAAAATCCTAGTGGGTTAATGTTTACTGGTATAGAAAGGGTTAATCAGAAGTGGCGGGGAGAAGACCTATTGGCAAAGATCAGTCGATGCAAAGTGGACTGGATCTATCATTTGGGGACATAATGCCCATTGTGCTCCCTTTATAGTAATAATGCCCAGTGCCCCTTCACAGTAATAATGCCCATTGTGCCCCCTTCACAGTAATTATGCCCATTGTTCCCCCTTAATAGTAGTAATGCCCACTATGCTTGTAATGCCTCTGTGCCTCCTCCATAGTAGAAATCCCCATTGTGCCCCCTTCACAGTAATACTGCCCACTGTACCCCTTTCACAGTAATAATGCCCACTGTGCCCACTTCACAGTAATAATGCCCACTGTGCTAGACTAGTAATGCCCTCTGTTCCCCCTCCATAGAAGAAATCCCCATTGTACCCCCTTCACAGTAAAAATGCCCATTGAGCCCCCTTCACAGTAATAATTACCACTGTGCCCCCTTCATTGTAGTAATGCCCTCTGGCTCTCTGCCTCCTCCACAGTAATAAACTTCTCTGTGCTCACTCCATAGTAATAAACTCCTCTGTGCCCCCACCATAGTAAAAAACTCATCTGTACCCCCTCCATAGTAATAAACTCCTCTGTGCCCCTCTGTGTTAAAAAAAAAAAAACAAAAAAAAAAAACACAGTAATTACTCACCTTGTCCCCTTCCTGAAGCTCACAGTCCTTTCTTCCCTGCAGGCACAGATCGCTCTGCAGCACTGTGTGGGCGGAGCTTATTCAGATTACCTGGCTACAGGCTCCGCCCACACATGCCAGCAGAGCAATCCCTGCCTGCAGACTGAATGGTGGAGCAGGGAGAAGTCTTCCTGCTCCACCATTCTGAGCGCCGCCGGCCTGATGGAGGGGAGGAGTGCTGGTAGCTGAGCAGTGAGTGACAGGACCCATCTCCCAGCACTCCAGCAATGAGCACTTCCATCTGTATTGATGGAAGCGCTCATTGCTTCTGGCACCCCCCTGAGAGCTGGCACCCGGGGAGGACCGGCCCCCACCCCCCCACCCCTTAGTACGCCACTAGTTTTCTATGACTGAATACAATCGGGAGGAGTTTCTTCCACCCTGGATTTGTATAAATTAGACGCCCAGATGAGGGTGGAGTATGTGCCCCTGACGAAGCAAAAGCGAAACCTAGGTCGAGCAAATACACGAGGGCTGATGCAGCTTTATGATGTCTTTTATCTTGTCACTTTTGTGAGTATAATAAAAAAAAAGTTCATTTTTACTCTTGTTGGTGTCAATTTTTGCTTCCTATAGAAGGATTGAATTGGAAGCAAAAGGGATTTCTACTGGCTGTTTCAATGTTCGGCTATATCTGGATGCTGTGTATGACTTCATCATAAGTTGGATATCGTCTGGACTCTCTGAGCAGCGCGGTCTTTCTTCTTTGATTATGCTAACTTAAGGAGTGAAACGTACCCACTTAACCTGGAGACCTGCATACAGGCAATGTAACGGGGAACTGTTTTTATAGTTACAAAGCTACAGTATTTCTTATTGCTATAAGGACACCCACTTGTTTTTTTTGTTTTTTTTTTAAATGAGCTTGAAAATGTGTGGTTATTGAGCACAGTGTATTTCAGGGGCATCCTGTGAAACAATATGTGTCTCTTGGGCACAAAAGATATCAGATTTTAAAAGTAGAGCTTCTCACCACATTTATAATGTATGAGCTGTTTAACCCCTTTACATTTAAAGGTGTGATCTTAAGCACCATGGCTACTGTGACGTTTACTAATGCAGAAAGCAGATACCTCTATGGAAGAATGAACAAGGATATTCTCAGCATCTTCAGAAATTGGATCATCAATAACATAGATGTGCCTGTTAGTAAACAAAAAGCAAAGACAAAAAGAACAAAGCAAATAGAACAAAATGAAGTCCCTAAATACTGTATCTAGGAAATGAAATAGAATATAACATACAGTACAATCAGCTGTATGAGCCGATAAAACATCCTGGGGATAAGAACAGATTTCAATATTTCAAGAAAATACAGATGCTCTTTGCTACCTCATTGTAACTAATAATGAGTCTCTCAGTTGTGATGCTTACGGTTGTCAGACACCACCTGCCATTTGGATTCCATAGGTTTTGGTTTCGCTCCAGGGTCCAATGGGAGGTCGGGAACGGGGATATTCCAGTCTGCAAGTAGATGTGCACCTTCTCTCAAAGAGGAGACACTGTGATTAGTGTTGATCGAGCACCCGAGCATAATGGAAGTCAATGGGAGAACCCCAGGCACCCCCTGCTCGGAAGAGAAGAGGTTCACAAAAAAGGTTAGAAATTGATGGAAACCCCATCAAAATGGTTTGGAAACAGCATTAAGGGGATGGCTGGATGCGTCTTGGACTCCTATTATCTATGACATACAAAAGACAACCACACAAAGACTTTATGCCAAAAGCCAGGTATGTGGAAGCCAAAAATCTATCCATGAGACAGATAACAGTCAGTATACCTTACAATGGCAGTCTTGTGCACTATGAGACATTCCAAACAAGCTCTCATCTGACTAAGAGCCAGTAAGCCTCAAAGTTGCTTCACATCTGTTGGATGGCTTGGATGGAATCTGCCTTGTATTTCAGCTTAAAAACCATTTGCATGGAAAATTTGCGATCTACACTACTCATGAACAGCGCCATCTATTGGATTCATAGTCTTGTCATAAGACTATCGAACCAATAGATGTCGCTGTTCATGAGTAGTGTAGATCGCAAATTTGCCATGCAAATGGTTTTTCAGCCCAAATACAAGGCAGATTCTGCTCATTTGCATGTCTTTCCCATATGCCTTTGTTTATGCAAATTAGTTTTTACATGACAAAGCTGTATAGAAAGTTTATTGAATATTATGTTAGGACAATCAGAAAACTTTTTGTCACCCTAATGATATTGATCTAGGTTCGCAGGTCCACCTAAGCCATCCAAAAGATGTGAAGCAACTTTGAGGCTTACTAGCTCTCAGTCAGATGAGAGCTGGTTTGTAATGTCTCATTGTGCACAAGGCTGCCATTGTAAGATATGCTGACTTATCTGTCTCATGCTCGCTCAACACTAACTGTAATATTTTCCATTGTGGTTGAAGATGATCTTCACTGGGAATCCCAGCGGTACGAGATACTCTGGTTCAGAGCGTGGTTTTGATAGAAACAAGTTGCCTATGAAGTCAAAGCGTAGCTGCAGAGAGATCAGCATATTACTTGACCTGTTGATATAGAGAAGACAATTATTTTTGTTTCCTAGCTGCAACCTTGGTGCTCGCCAACACATCCCTAAAGATTCATTCCGATAAGTGCTTGGGAGGGGCCGCTCTGTGGGCTTGGTCAATGATGATCTCCTGTGGAGTACATGAAGGTAGGAGTATTGTCAGAAGGTTTTGTACATGAGATCTGATGGGGAGAGGTCCTCACAAAAGCCATTAAATTTTAAATTATTCCTGTGGGACCTATCTTCTAAGTCTGTGACTTTAGCTATCAGCATATCAACTTCCTCTACTAGGTCATTATGAGAGTCAATAAGGTTGTTATGTGAACCTGCAAATTCCCCCATCTTGTGTTCTATATGCTCTACTCTGTTTTCTAATAACTCTTAATCTTTAGCTTGAATGAATGGTTGAATGCTATGAGCAGCTGTTTTGTTAGAGACCCAGATACAGGCTTATCTGAGAGGGAGAAAAGAACCAGAGAGGGAGTCTGATAATAGGGAGTCTGATAATAGGGATTTAGATGTCCCTAGTGTTTTGTTCACCTCATGGGAGGAAGAAGCGTCTTCCACTATCAAACTCTGTTTAGCTGGGCTTGCTAAGGGGGGAGATGGCCTCTGGCCTTCCCACCCTGCTGCATCATCCATGTCTGCTTCCACCTGTTGTAGTGGAGCATAGCGTCAGCCTGGGAAAGCACTCAAAGAGGGAGATTCTGAGATGGTAGACCCATTAGTACCTCGGCCATGCTGAGTGGACACCGCTGGAGGATCACGAGGAGGAGAGGCAGTCGAGGATGCACATGACTTTACTTTTTCCAAGTAAAAGTCCAGTTTATCCTGCTGTTTGTGCAACCGCTTGCCTTTGGTTATCATATGTATATTTTAAGATGTTCAGGTGGTGACAATATGTTATGTAGAGAGGCTCTTGCTGGTTTAATTGCTGAGGTGGTGCCGAAGATCTGCTAGCATGCAGCCATTCGGTTCAGCAGCCAAGTCATGCCCCCAGATACTTCTCTTTTTTAATCCACTGCTTTTTTGGCTTTACAGCCTCCTTCAAAAAACGTGCACGTGTGACCATGCCCTTAGTTTTCAGTGTTGCAAATGTTTGAACAAATGACATACTGTATTTAAAATGCCCCTGCCCCACTTTTTTCAGTTTGCTCAAAAATGTGTTCCAGAAAGTTGGCAATACTTCACGTCCATGTGAATGATTTATCATATTTTGACATTTAGTGCATCCTGCACTCATTATTTGAGGTGTCAGTAATGAGTATTGCTGAACCCCTGCAACCCCCCCCCCCCCCACACACACACACACACATGAAAATAAAATATATATAACTTTTCTATTTAGATAGAAAGATAGATGAAAGATAAAAACTATCATTGCTAGAATGTTTAGCATCCAACATTAGTCTGTAAGGGTTAAATCTGTTTAAAGGTAATATACCAAACTTTTTATTCTGCAGTGTGCTACATGCGGCTGTTGCTAATTTGTGCTTCATGATTTAAAAATGAACAGCAATATACTTTTTAATTTCCTGGGAAATTTGCTAATACAATTTCATTAGATTATTACAATAATGTATTTCAGAAAGTAGAAATTGCAGCATTTAGAAGTGACTCCAACTCAAATGCATAACTCCCATTTTAATTTGTAATTTTTTTCCCTAGGATTACTTGTGCGGAATTTTTACAATTCTAATCAGGAGCTAATGAGACCACACACCAGTTATAGCATGGTAATGACCATCTCTTCTGTTACAGTTAAAGGGAGTCAGTCACCAACTTTAGTCGTCTAAAACTACTCACACCACGCTGTGGATCACACACACAGGTAGCAAATGGTACGTTTCTTTGGCTTTTCTGTGACTATAATGCGTCTTGAAGGCATATGCTAATGAGGATCGCAAGTGACCAGCGGCAGTGTCCATCGCTGCAATTGCTCAGCCCCCTCCAGCGTTACTCGCCAATAACTCCTCCCTTGTTTAGCTGTTAGCCAGTGGTCATCCCATGAATAGCATTTTTCACCTATCCATTGAATATGTTATAAAAGTATGATTGCTTGGGATCTGACCACTGAGACCCCCAGAGATTCCAAAGAATCATGTTCACAGAGATGGAATAGAGTGGTAGTACACATATAGGTCCACTGCTCCGTTCCCTTTGGCTGCCTACATCAGTCCCATAGAAATCCCATTGCATATGTTATAAAAGTAGGATCGCTTGGGATCTGACCACTGAGACCCCCTGAGATCCCAAAGAATGGTAGTCACAGAGATGGAATGGAGTGGTAGTACACATATAGGTTCACTGCTCTGTTCCCTTTGGCTGCCTACGTCAGTCACATAGAAGTGAATGGACTGACATGGGAGCTACAGTTAGACGGGGACGCAAGCAGTCCAGCTCAGGCATGGGGTGAGGGTGGAATATAGGATTGGGTAAAATCCCCCCGAGTGCACAAACATATTTCACATTCACCACAAAGCAAGTAGGCCTGTTTTAAAATGCCAGGGAAGAATTTCAGTCCCAGTCCAGCCCTAACCAGACCCTATCAGCTAAATGCTTGTTCGGCTAAAAGCTATTTCTGCCACCCAACATGCATGTCTCATTCAGTGAAGAGATGAATAAACAGCTTTGGCAGTGACTAATCTCCTGAAGGAACAAAGGGTTAGTCATGTAAAAATACAGCATGCTCAATCCCTTTTTCCGTTGAAATCTTTGCTTGAGGATAGTCAGGAGGTCACTATACATATTAGATAATTGTTGAAACCCAACAAAATTACTGGGTTCGCTGACTTTTCTCTTATGTGTATGGTCCAGCATAAGACTTTTGATTGAATGGAATGATTTTGTATCCAACATGGGCAGACAGAGTGTGACCCATAACCACAACTTACCATCAACTCTGTCTAACTACGATACATGAGTTTCAGATTAAGAAAAATTGAAATTAAATAAGAACTCCTGCAAAAAAATGATTATCTGACCTGCTAGAAATGTACATGATGTAATCTGTAATGATGGTAATCTTATTACGAGTGTCTGTATTTGTTATATCCTCCCTTCTCATCCTCAGCTATGTCATGTGACCAGCAAACCGACTTTTCAAATAACACAGCTTCTTATGTGTGGACAGAAAGACAGTTTCTCTATGTATTCCTATGGGAGCCTCAAAGTCAGTCTCATAGGAATAAATAGAGAAGTAACTGACTTCCTGTCCTGTGTCAGTTGGAGATCAGAGAGTTGGTCACATGACCCAGCTGGGGGTTAGAAGGGAGGGGATAGCTAACAAATGTAGTCACTGATGAGAAGATTACATTCACTACAGATTCCATCATGTACCTTTCTAGCAGGTCAGAGAATAAAATGTTTTGTGGGCGTTCTTTAATCTGTAAGGAGTGCTCTAATTGATAAAAATGCTAGATGCCCTTTCTAGCCATGTCTAGTCAGTCTGCTCCCAATCTCCAATCCAACTAATTATTAGCATGCTGTCTAATATTTTACTAGAATGAAAATGATTTATACAGTGGGCAACAAGATAAAACAGACAACAAACTATTGATTTGCAGCACTGGAGACATTGAATCTGACCTAACATGACTTTTACAGTTTGCATATTTTTTCTTGGGTTTCTTCGGGGTTCTGATGTATTTTCCTCTACTAATTTAAGACAACAATTGGGTAACTGATGATATCAGTAGATTTACTAATAATACCATAAGGACGAGTTATAGTGAAAATTGTCAATTATTTTAGCGTTGTCTTAGGGTATATTCACATATGTCAGATTGGTTGCGGAACTCCTCCTGTCGCTGCCATCTTGACTGATAAGACCGTGCAAAATCTCTCATGGTGATGTGATGACTTCATCACAACATCATGCTGGCTGGGCAAGGTGATGTCATCACTGATGACGTCACCGCGGCTGGCCAGCGCGGCAGTATAGTGACGTCACCCCTCACCCCGCATGAGATTTTGAACGATTTATGCAATCAAGATGACCGTGACGGACTCTTTGCTCATAAATGGATGAGGTGAGTATGTTTATTTTTGTTTTTTTTTAATACCATTTCAGGAATAATAGATTAGTCATTACGAAGAACATGGAAATTCAGCTTTGCAACGAATTATATTTTTAATGAATTTTGTATCGGAGTCAATCTGTTTGGCTTTGATTCACTCAACACTAACCAAAGCCAAATATATGGTACTTTGCCATTGTAGAATATGTGTACACAGGTCTGTATCACATTGCTATAGCAGGTAACAAATCTGCACCTGAGTAAAAATTAATTCTTAGCATGGATTTAATATAAAATAACATTCTTTCTTTCTAATATTTCTGAAACAAACAAGGTTTATTGGAAAAGAATATTTTATATTGAAAAATTGACAAAAGCTTGTTACAAAATGAAAAAACAAAATAAAACATGAAACTTTGAAACTGGAAGTCTATAAATTCACTGCAGCTTCAAAGACAAAAAGCACATTTCCAAAAGTTTGTGGTGCAATTGATTTTTTTTTTTTTTGCTTGCAGAAATTAGAAGTGCGTAGGCATGTCCTTCCAATAAAGATGTGAAGTGAATTTTTATGAATGGAAGAATAATAGGAATGTGTTTTTGAGTGGAAGAATGTGGGTTCACCACTTCACACAGTATTAAATATGCACCTAGGTCATCAGAACTGTTGTAAACTGTGAGAACTGACTTCCTGTTCCTCTCACAGACATGCTTCAAAGGATGGATTAAGCAGGAACTGTCAACCCAGAGGTTGAATCTACCTCTTTCTGCTATCTAATGGAGTTTTGATGTTTATTTACATCTGCTCATTGCCAATCAAACACAAAAAGGGAAAAGAAGAACTGATCTTGTTAAGTATTTATCTGTTTCACAGTGCACAATGTAATAAAACATGTCCTAATTTTTTAGTTCTTTTTTATCCTAATCATCAAGGGATGGTTTAAGCATCAAGAATGACTCTAATGAGATAATGGCACTGTGTTATAATTCTGTTTGATATGAGGAGATCCTTCATTCCCGGCTATCAGCTGCAAGACATCAAAGGGAATTAAGATCTATCACGTTCTGCCATGACCCAAGCAATGTCAACTGGAGTGTATAAAGAAAAGCTCTGCTTTTCTGGCTCTAGAGCTCGGTCAGATGCACCTTCAAAAGGGGATGGAAACCCATTGAAGTCTTTGCTATTAACATCTGCTCTGTTAAACAAATAAATATTTCCTCATTTTAGTATAAAAAACTAAAATCAGAGTTTTTCTTGGCTAGAATCTGCTTATTAAATAAATTACTTTAACAAAGGAAACAAAAACGATGATATCTGATGTGATTTAGACTAGCTAATTTCTTCTAGAGGACAAAGTTGGAAAGAAGAAACTTGAAGATCCAGTGCAGTGTGAGTTCTAATGTTTATGTGTCTAACATTTACTTTACTTATCTGAACACAATGAAATCTAACAGGGAATGAGGCATAATTGGCTCACGCAGTTTGGCAGTGTGCCTTTTTAATAGCTGTGGAGTGCAGTTATGGCAAACAGCCATAATTTTATTATATTTCCATCTACAGAGCTGCATGAGGGCTTGTTTTTTTAGGGCAAGTTGTCATTTTTGTTGGTACCATTTTGGAGTACATATTAATTGTTTAACTTTCAGTTTTAGTCCCCTTAGGGAAATAAAAATTGTTTGATCGTTAATACCATAGACTGAAATGGTATGCTATTGCGGTCTATAAGAATTCTCTGCCCTGCGTTTTATGACGCAGAGCATAATAGGCAATTTATTGCAGCAGGCTTGATTCCCTTCAGAAGAAGCGAAGAGGGAGTACCCTCCTTATGTCCAACTGCTCCAATGCCATAGTTGCTATTGACTGTAGCAACTGAGGTGTTAAATGACTGGGAGTTATTTCCCGGTCATTGCCAGCCGGTGTCAACTGTATTATATAATACCTGCTATGAATGGAGCAGGCTCAACTTGTGAGCCCACACTATAGAAAACCTTTGCACGAACTATAAAACTGTACTTTGTTTCACACAAAGGGGTTAATGAATGTCAAATAAATGTGATGTTTTACCCTCAGTTCTAAGTGCTGAATAAAAGCTGATTTTGTACATTTCAAGTCTACTGCATCTTTTGGGGTGAATACTAATGAGCGCTTCCATTATGGAGTCGCTCATAAGTACCGGAGGACCAGGAAGCTGTGAATGCAGTACTCCTCGGGCTCTGTACTCACCGATTCCTGGTTTTTAGCTGCTGGCTGTGATGTGGCTGCCCTGTGTAGTCTAGTCATGGAGTCATATTTATGTAGGCAAAAAATGGAAGGGATTGTGACTGTGAAATGTGAGATGTCAAATAGTGCAACAAGGTTAATCGTCCATAATAATAAGTCTGCAACAGAGTCTCCCAACTTTACCTGTAATTTATAGTATTGCACAAAATTTGTTACACTATAGAGTATTTCCTTTTGTTTCAAGATGCAATTGCACCCCTTCAACTCTTGCATTCACTGCACTTTGTATTAGTCATTCTGCAAATTCTGCAGGCATATACCGTAATCAAGATCTGCTGTTGGTAACTTCCTTTGCAATTACCGACCAATCATGTCCCAAATATACTGATTGGGAGACAAACCCGGAGGTGCTGCAGGCCATGGTAGCACGTTTAGGCCATGCAGGCTGTTCACAGTAGCACAAGCAACATGCGGTCTGTATTGTCCTGTTGAAAATGGCTCCTGGGACACTTTGGTGAAATGACTGGGCCACTGGTTCCACAGCCAAATCATTGTAACACTGAGCTGTTAAACCTGAAACAAAGACTTGAGAAGCCTGGCTACTCTACATTATGCCAGCCCACACCATAATAATGGGGTTAGCAGTGCGCCCATTTTATTTTTTTATTAACATTATAATTTTTTTACTCAAACATTAAATGTGTAAACAAAAAATGTTTGAGATTTAACTTTACTTTGAATTGCTGAATTAATATTTAGCTGCATAACCATAGTTTCTGAGAACTGCTTGACATCTGTGTTGCATAGTCTACCAACTTCTGACACCTCTGAACGGGCATTCCAGTCCAGGATGATTTGACTGCATTCCACAGTTTTTCTACATTTTTAGGTTTTAGGTTTTGCCTCATAAACCATTTTTTATGTTATCCCACAAGATCTCTATGGGACTGAGGACAGGGTGTCAGGCTGGCCACTCCATTACTGCAATCCTGTTTGTCTCTAACCAAGATATTTATAATGACATCTGTTCATGTGGTCCATTGCACATCGCGTGGACTGGTTGCTGGATACTGGTGGTGTGTATCTAGGGCCTTGTGTTGATGTGGCTTGCACACCTGCTTTTGTCTCATGCATACTGTTGCTGGATACTTGTGGTGTCCTATCGTATACCATGTGGGCTGGTTGCTGCATACTGGTGAATATGTATCTAGGGCTTTGTGTAGGTGTGGCAGTGCATATCCGTCTCTGTGTTGTGCGTACTGGCTATGGATACTTTGTAGTGTGAACAAGACTACTGTGTATGTCTGTTCTCTCTGTTTTGCTCTGTTCAGCAAGGCAGGGGTTAATTGCCCTTTCTTGCTATGTGTTCTGTGTTCCATGTAGAGGTTAATCCCTCTTTCTGTTTGTGCTTTGGGCTAACAAGCTCAGTTACATGTTCTGCCTGTGTATCCCGACCCTTGGCTGAGCAACAGAAATAGTTCCCAGCAATAGTTCCTGTATCTGCTTCTGTTTCTCTGTTCTTGGTCCATTCTTTACCAGTCTGTGCGTCTAACATGTTCATTTTCATGTCTGACCTGTTCCTACCTGTGTTCCTGCGTGGTCTGTCTGTCTTTCTGTAGGTGATTATTAGCTGAGCCTTTGCCATTTTGGCTATTCTTCAATCCATTCGAACACTAGTTGCCCGCTTCCATCTGCATCTTTAGGATTTGGTTACCACTAGGGATGAGCGAACCCGAACTGTATAAGTCCGGGTTCAGGTTCGGTGTTCGGCGCTTTCTTGGCGCTTTTTGAAAGGCTGCAAAGCAGCCAATCAACAAGCTTTATACTACTTGCCCCAAGAGGCCATCACAGCCTTGCCTACTATTGGCATGGCTGTGATTGGCCAGTGCAGCATGTGACCCAGCCTCTATATAAGCTTGGGTCACGTAGCGCTGCACGTCACTCTGCTGATTCAAGCATAGGGAGAGGTTGCTGCTGCGACGTTAGGGCGAGATTAGGCAGATTAACTCCTCCAAAAGACTTCATTCTGTGATCGATCTCCAGCTGTGGATCATTGAAGTGCTAATATCGACTTGCTCACTTTTTTTAGGCTGCCCAGAGCGTTTTTAGATCACTTTTTTTCTGGGGTGATCGGCGGCCATTTTGTGGCTTGTGGTGCGCCAGCACAAGCTACCACCAAGTGCTTTTAACCATCAATAGTGTGGTTATTTTTTGCTATATCCTACATCAGCTGCAGGCTGAGACTGTGTCACCGAAGTGCATTTAACAATCAACAGTCTGGTTATTTTTTGGCCATATACTACATCAGGTGCAGGCTGAGCCTGTGTCACCCAAGTGCATTTAACCATCAACAGTGTGGTTAATTTTTGGCCATATACTACATCAGGTGCAGGCTGAGCCTGTGTCACCCAAGTGCATTAAACCATCAACAGTGTGGTTAATTTTTGGCCATATACTACATCAGGTGCAGGTTAAGCCTGTGTCACCCAAGTGCATTTAACCATCAATAGTGTGGTTATTTTTTGGCCATATACTACATCAGGGGCAAGTTGAGCCTGTCACCCAGCGCCTAAAAAATAGACCTGACATTTCTATTCAACCAAATCTGTACTGTTTTAGCTGGTCAAGTTATTTGTAGTGACCGTAAAAGCACAGTTTTTGTTCTGGATTGAAAAACTATTCCCAAATTTGACATTCTCAAAATAAGTAGTTTATGCTATATGAGGCCTACCTGAAATCTATCCCAAAAAGGATATCTTCGATTCAAGGTGCTGATAGTGTCATTCAGAAAAACTTAACACACACGCTACCGTGCAGATACAAGTCTAATTCTGTGATTAAACGTATACCTGTCACACAGCGCAAAAAAAAATAGGCCTCACATTCCTATTCGAACAAATCTGTACTGTTTGAGCTGGTCAAATTATTTGTAGTGACCGTAAAAGCACAGTTTTTGTTCTGTGGTGAAAAACTATTCCCAAATTTGACATTCTCAAAATAACTAAGTAGTTTATGCTATATGAGGCCTACTTGAAATCTATCCCAAAAAGGATATCTTAGATTCAAGGTGCTGATAGTGTCATTCAGAAAAACTTAACACACACGCTACCGTGCAGATACAAGTCTAATTCTGTGATTAAACGTATACCTGTCACACAGCGCAAAAAAAAAATAGGCCTCACATTTCTATTTAACCAAATCTGTACTGTTTGAGCTGGTCAAATTATTTGTAGTGACCGTAAAAGCACAGTTTTTGTTCTGGGTTGAAAAACTATTCCCAAATTTGACATTCTCAAAATAACTAAGTAGTTTATGCTATATGAGGCCTACTTGAAATCTATCCCAAAAAGGATATCTTAATTTCAAGGTGCTGATAGTGTCATTCAGAAAAACTTAACACACACGCTACCGTGCAGATACAAGTCTAATTCTGTGATTAAACGTATACCTGTCACACAGCGCAAAAAGAAATAGGCCTCACATTTCTATTTAACCAAATCTGTACTGTTTGAGCTGGTCAAATTATTTGTAGTGACCGTAAAAGCACAGTTTTTGTTCTGGGTTGAAAAACTATTCCCAAATTTGACATTCTCAAAATTGTGGTGAACGGGAACAATGAGGAAAACATCTAATAAGGGACGCGTACGCGGACATGGACATGGTCGTGGTGGTGTTAAGTGGACCCTCTGGTGTTGGGAGAGGACGTGGCCGTTCTGCCACAGCCACACGTCCTAGTGAACCAACTACCTCAGGTCCCAGTAGCCAGCAGAATTTACAGCGATATTTGGTGGGGCCCAATGCCGTTCTAAGGATGGTAAGGCCTGAGCAGGTACAGGCATTAGTCAATTGGGTGGCCGACAGTGGATCCAGCACGTTCACATTATCTCCCACCCAGTCTTCAACAGAAAGCGCACAGATGGCGCATGAAAACCAAGCCCATCGGTCTGTCACATCACCCCCATGCATATCAGGGAAACTGTCTGAGTCTCAAGTTATGCAGCAGTCTCTTATGCTGTTTGAAGACTCTGCTGCCAGGGTTTCCCAAGGGCATCCACCTAGCCCTTCCCCAGGGGTGGAAGAGATATAATGCACTAACGCACAACCACTTATTGTTCATGATGATGAGGACATGGGAATACCACCTCAGCACGTCTCTGATGATGACGAAACACAGGTGCCAACTGCTGCGTCTTTCTGAAGTGTGCAGACTGAAAAGGAGGTCAGGGATCAAGACTGGGTGGAAGACGATGCAGGGGACGATGAGGTCCTAGACCCCACATGGAATGAAGGTCGTGCCACTGACTTTCACAGTTTGGAGGAAGAGGCAGTGGTGAGACCGAGCCAACAGCGTAGCAAAAGAGGGAGCAGTGGGCAAAATCAGAACACCCGCCGCCAAGAGACTCCGCCTGCTACTGACCGCCGCCATCTGGGACCGAGCACCCCAAAGGCAGCTTCAAGGAGTTCCCTGGCATGGCACTTCTTCAAACAATGTGCTGACGACAAGACCCAAGTGGTTTGCACGCTGTGCCATCAGAGCCTGAAGCGAGGCATTAACGTTCTGAACCTTAGCACAACCTGCATGACCAGGCACCTGCATGCAAAGCATGAACTGCAGTAAAGTAAACACCTTAAAAACAAGGAAGTCACTCAGGCTCCCCCTGCTACCTCTTCTGCTGCTGCCGCCTCGGCCTCTTCCTCCGCCTCTGGAGGAACGTTGGCACCTGCCGCTCAGCAAACATGGGATATACCACCAACACCACCACCTGCGTCACCAAGCATCTCAACCATGTCACACGGCAGCGTTCAGCTCTCCATCTCACAAACATTTGAGAGAAAGCGTAAATTCCCACCTAGCCACCCTTGATCCCTGGCCCTGAATGCCAGCATTTCTAAACTACTGGCCTATGAAATGCTGTCATTTAGTCTGGTGGACACAGACAGCTTCAAACAGCTCATGTCACTTGCTGTCCCACAGTATGTTGTTCCCAGCCGCCACTACTTCTCCAAGAGAGCCGTGCCTTCCCTGCACAACCAAGTGTCGGATAAAATCAAGTGTGCACTGCGCAACGCCATCTGTGGCAAGGTCCACCTAACCACAGATACGTGGACCAGTAAGCACGGCCAGGGACGCTATATCTCCCTAACTGCACACTGGGTAAATGTAGTGGCGGCTGGGCCCCAGGCGGAGAGCTGTTTGGCGCACGTCCTTCCGCCGCCAAGGATCGCAGGGCAACATTCTTTGCCTCCTGTCTCCTCCTCCTCCTACTCAGCTTCCTCCTCCTCTTCTTCCACCTGCTCATCCAGTCAGCCACACACCTTCACCACCAACTTCAGCACAGCCCGGGGTAAACGTCAGCAGGCCGTTCTGAAACTCATATGTTTGGGGTACAGGCCCCACACCGCACAGGAGTTGTGGCGGGGTATAGAACAACATACCGACGAGTGGTTGCTGCCGGTGAGCCTCAAGCCCGGCCTGGTGGTGTGCGATAATGGGCGAAATCTCGTTGCAGCTCTGGAACTAGCCGGTTTGACGCACAACCCTTGCCTGGCGCATGTGCTGAATTTGGTGGTGCAGAAGTTCATTCGCAACTACCCCGACATGTCAGAGCTGCTGCATAAAGTGCGGGCCGTCTGTTCGCGCTTCCGGCGTTCACACCCTGCTGCTGCACGCCTGTCTGCGCTACAGCGTAACTTCGGCCTTCCTGCTCACCGCCTCATCTGCGATGTGCCCACCAGGTGGAACTCCACCTTGCACATGCTGGACAGACTGTGCGAGCAGCAGCAGGCCATAGTGGAGTTTCAGCTGCTGCACGCACGGGTCAGTCGCACTGCGGAACAGCACCACTTCACCACCAATGACTGGGTCTCCATGCGAGACCTGTTGCGCTGTTTCGAGTACTCCACCAACATGGCCAGTGGCGATGACGCCGTTATCAGCGTTACAATACCACTTCTATGTCTCCTTGAGAAAACACTTAGGGCGATGATGGAAGAGGAGGTGGCCCAGGAGGAAGAGGAGGAAGAGGGGTCATTTTTAGCACTTTCAGGCCAGTCTCTTCGAAGTGACTCAGAGGGAGGTTTTTTGCAACACCAGAGGCCAGGTACAAATGTGGCCAGACAGGGCCCACTACTGGAGGAAAAGGAGGACGAGGATGAGGAGGAGGTGGAGGAGGATGAGGATGAAGCATGTTCACAGCGGGGTGGCACCCAAAATCCTCTCTACTGTCAGTGATATAATTATGGATTAACATAACTATCACAGACAGTAAAAATACAGTTTTTAAACATACACTGTAACTTTAAAACCATACATTCCATCTCCATAAAAATTACATATTTAAACTCTGCATACATCAAACATAAACACTTCCAAAAATCACACAAATCCCTCCAGCGGATCAAAAGTTTAGTGGAAGTCCTTTATGACCGACCGCAAGCACAACTTCCTGCCCAAAACAGTTCCATAGATTTGGGCTGTGCGGTCGGTCAATTCCATGCAGAAAAATGACTAAGTCCCATCTTCGAACGGGACTTAGTCTCTGGAGCTGAAAGTTCAGTATGGCAGAAGGTAAGGGTCAGCGGCGTTCGTGTATCCGTGCATCCGATTCCAGCTCCACAGAATCCCCAGCATACACCGCTGACTGCGTTCGGTCCCACCAACAGTCCAGACATGCGGCATAGTTCTGTCACTGTTCCTGAAGGGCAACATGTCCCGGGGCCATAGTCGTAGGGCAGGAGGCTAGCCATAAGTCCTCTACAATGCCCAGTGGCAAATGGCAGTTTGTCACAGCTTGTCCTTACCTCTGGGCAGCCTGGCACACACGAGCGACTACATGCTGCAGTGCCTGCGCAACGACAGTGGAGTTGCCCACATTTTAACATGTGCGGACTACTGGGTTGCCACCCTGCTTAATCCCCGGTACAAAGACAATGTGCCCACCTTACTTCCTACACTGGAGCGTGATAGGAAGATGCGCGAGTACAAGCGCACGTTGGTAGACGCGCTACTGAGAGCATTCCCAAATGTCACAGGGGAACCAGTGGAAGCCCAAGGCGAAGGCAGAGGAGGAGAAAGAGGTCGCCAACGCAGCTGTGTCACGGCCAGCTCCTCTGAGGGCAGGGTTAGCATGGCAGAGATGTAGAAAAGTTTTGTCACCACGCCACAGCTAACTGCACCACCACCTGATACGGAACGTGTTAGCAGGAGGCAACATTTCACTAACATGGTGGAACAGTACCTGTGCACACCCCTCCACGTACTGACTGATGGTTCGGCCCCATTCAACTTCTGGGTCTCCAAATTGTCCACGTGGCCAGAGCTAGCCTTTTATGCCTTGGAGGTGCTGGCCTGCCCGGCGACCAGCATTTTGTCTGAACGTGTATTCAGCACGGCAGGGGGCGTCATTACAGACAAACGCAGCCGCCTGTCTACAGCCAATGTGGACAAGCTGACGTTCATAAAAATGAACCAGGCATGGATCCCACAGGACCTGTCCATCCCTTGTGCAGATTAGATATTAACTACCTCCCCTTAACAATATATTATTCTACTCCAGGGCACTTCCTCATTCAATTCTATTTTTATTTTCATTTTACCATTATATTGCGGGGCAACCCAAAGTTGAATGAACCTCTCCTCTGTCTGGGTGCCGGGGCCTAAATGTGTGACAGTGGCCTGTTCCAGTGGTGGGTGACGTGAAGCCTGATTCTCTGCTATGACATGAAGACTGATTCTGTGCTGACATAAGGCCAGATTCTCTGTTACGGGACCTCTCTCCTCTGCCTGGGTGCCTGGGCCTAAATATGTGACAGTGGCCTGTTCCAGTGGTGGGTGACGTGAAGCCTGATTCTCTGCTATGACATGAAGACTGATTCTGCGCTGACATAAGGCCAGATTCTCTGTTATGGGACCTCTCTCCTCTGTCTGGGTGTCGGGGCCTAAATATGTGACAGTGGCCTGTTCCAGTGGTGGGTGACGTGAAGCCTGATTCTCTGCTATGACATGAAGACTGATTCTGTGCTGACATGAAGCCAGATTCTCTGCTATGGCATGAAGAGACTGATTCTCTGCTGACGTGAAGCCAGATTCTCTGCTATGGGACCTCTGTCCAATTGATATTGGTTAATTTTTATTTTTTTAATTTTAATTTTAATTCATTTCCCTATACACATTTGTTTGCAGGGGGTTTACCTACATTTTGCTGCCTTTTGCAGCCCTCTAGCTCTTTCCTGGGCTGTTTTACAGCCTTTTTAGTGCCCAAAAGTTCGGGTCCCCATTGACTTTAATGGGGTTCGGGTTCGGGTTCGGGACGAAGTTCGGGTCGGGTTCGGTTCCCGAACCTGAACATTTCCGGGAAGTTCGGCCGAACTTCTTGAACCCGAACATCCAGGTGTTCGCTCAACTCTAGTTACCACTTCAAGGCATTTGAGATCATTTTAGCTGAGCAACCTAGAATTTGCTACACTTCTCTATATGATTTTCCCTCTCAAAACAACTTTCTAATCAAAGTATGTTCTTCATTAGTGATGAGTGGCAGGGGCTATATTTGAATTTGCGATATTTCATTAATATTTTGTAGAATATTTGTAATATATTCGCAAATTTCGAGAATTCGAGAATATTTTATTGAATGCGAAAAATCGGCAATGTAAAAATCGATTAATGCGAATTTGTAATGCAAAATATAGGCGTGGGTCACTTTTGCTACATTTTTCAAGCTGCTAGAATTTTCATGAGTTTCTCCTGAGACTGGAGAAAATGGTTGGCACGGCAGAACATTAGAATAGCTTTATATGCAGATAGAGTCAAGTGCTTCAATATATTCGCGATTGCGCTAATCGGCAGTGATTAGAATATTTTTTCGCACTACATGCAACTTCACATTTTAGCAGGTCTGACTACAGATTACTGATTGGTGCACTACAGTTACAAGAAAAAGTATGTGAACCCATTTGAGATGATATGGATTTGTGCACAAATTGGTCATAAAATGTGATCTGTTCCACATCTAAGTCGCAACAATAGACAATCACAGTCTGCTTAAACTAATAAAACACAAAGAATTAAATGTAAACACACCATGTAAACATTCACAGTGTAGGTGGAAAAATTATGTGAACCCTTAGACTAATGACATCTCCAAGAGCTAATTGGAATGAGCTGTCAGCCAACTGGAGTCCAATCAATGAGATGACATTGGAGGTGTTGGTTACAGCTGCCCTGCCCTATAAAAAACACACACCAGTTCTGGGTTTGCTTTTCACAAGAAGCATTGCCTGATGAGAATGATGCCTCGCACAAAAGAGCTCTCAGAAGACCTACGATTAAAAATTCTTGACTTGCATGAAGCTGGAAAGGGTAATAAAAGTATCTTCAAAAGCCTTGCTCTTCATCAGTTCACAGTAAGACAAATTGTCTATAAATGGAGAAAGTTCTGCACTGCTGCTACTCTCCCTAGGAGTGGCATCCTGTAAAGATGACTGCAAGAGCACAGCGCAGACTGCTCAATGAGATGAAGAAGAATCCTAGAGTGTCAGTCTCTGGCATATGCTAACATCCCTGTTAGCAAATCTACGATACTTAAAACACTGAATAAAAATGGATTTCACGGGAGGATACCACAGAGGAAGCCACTGCTGTCCAAAAAAAACATTGCTGCACGTTTTCAGTTTGCACAAGAGCACTTGGATGTTCCACAGCAGTACTGGCAAAATATTCTGTGGACAGATGAAACCAAAGTTGAGTTTTTTGGAAGAAACACACAACACTATGTGTGGAGAAAAAGAGGCACAGCACACCAACATCAAAACCTCATCCCAACTGTGAAGTATGGTGGTGGGGGCATCATGGTTTGGGGCTGCTTTGCTGCATCAGTGCCTGGACGGATTGCTATCATCGAAGGAAAAATGAATTCCCAAGTTTATCAAGACATTTTGCAGGAGAACTTAAGACAATCTGTCCACCAGCTGAAGCGTAACAGAAGATGGGTGTTGCAACAGGACAATGACCCAAAGTATAGAAGTAAATCAACAGCAGAATGGCTTAAACAGCATAAAATACGCCTACTGGAGTGGCACAGTCAGAGTCCTGACCTCAACCTGATTGAGATGCTGTGGCATGACCTCAAGAAAGCGATTCACACCAGACATCCCAAGAATATCGCTGAACTGAAACAGTTCTGTAAAGAGGAATGGTCAAGAATTACTCCTGACTGTTGTGCACGTCTGATCTGCAACTACAGGAAACGTTTGGTTGAAGTTATTGCTGCCAAAGGAGGTTCAACCAGTTATTAAATCCAATGGTTCACATACTTTTTCCACCTGCACTGTGAATGTTTACATGGTGTGTTCAATAAAAACATGGTAACATTTAATTCTTTGTGTGTTATTAGTTTAAGCAGACTGTGATTGTCTATTGTTGTGACTTAGATGAAGATCAGATCACATTTTATGACCAATTTGTGCAGAAATCCATATCATTCCAAAGGGTTCACATACTTTTTCTTGCAATTGTATATATATAATTTTTTAGAAAGTTCCCTAATTTAACTATGTTTAGGGATTTCCCAAACTAGCTGTATAAGATTTCATAAAAATGTACCAATATGTTAGCTCAATCCAATGTACATAAGGGTTACATAGATTGTACAGATTTACAAGGGTACATTGCCAGGTCTTCAGGCTTCATTTCTTCCAAGCAGTTAAAGACCAATCACAGGCCGTTCTGCACATGAAATAGCAAGTTTTGTAAAGGATGAGAGGGAGTAAAGGAGAGGATAAATGAAAATGAACTCTAATCAGCAGAGGAGGTTAGACCTGTAACAGCCTCTAATGGGTACACTGCATTCAAATCTTTAGTGTCTCAAAGAAGAGTTACAGTATTTTGGTCCCTAATATGAACAACTAAAGAGATAGAAAAGGCAATGGAGAAAGGACTTCTTAAATGATTCAAAGCAAGACTGGATAAGAAAATATTTCTTAGGAATTTAAATCAACTTTTTTAGCTCTGTATGTCACATCGTGTTCTAGTTATTTTCTATATCACACACAATAAAGGACAGAGTGTTTCATGCCAGATGTTAAATTATGGATCTTCTCTAGCCAGTACCTTCTGTATGTCAGGGCCAGAGATTGGAAAAATATTAGTGAAATTTATTTTCGTTTTTCCATACTTTTACGTACTTATTCAATATACTGTGCTTGCTGTGAACTGTGACATCCGTGCCACATTTTGCGTGTCAAGCGTGCATACAACATTTAATATGAATAAGGCGAGCAGTAAGGGTCGGGGAATTGGCCTAAATGTGTGCCTGATGCCAGAGCACAAAAAAAAGCAATCATTCACGATACCTAGCTTCATGTCCCAGCTTGCAGGGCGTCGCAGGACAAAACTCTTGGAGTCATACCAGTGTGACCAGGTGGCCGGTTGGATTGCAGCTGATAATGCTTCCAGTCGGTTAAGCACCACCCTTTCTTCCACCAAGTCCAGTCTCAGTAGCCAAGAGTCTGGTCAACAGAATCCTCTCCCTGATGCTCCTTCTTCCCACCATGGAGAGTCTGGCCAAACAAGTGATCCCACACTCGGAAATTCTGAGGAGCTCTTTTCATTGCCATTACTTGATTTGGCCCTTTTGCCAAGAACGCTTGAAGAGGGACATGATATCTTGTGCCCTGATTCCCAACCTCTTGAGCATCCACAGTCACAAGAGCATGGCAGTGGGGAACGGCAATTAGTGTTTAATGACGTGGATGATGATGAGACAAAGTTGCCAATGAGTCAACCTCAATTACTGTCTCAAGAGGTTGATGAAGAGGATGAGACACAGTTGTCAATCACTGAGGTTGTCGTAAGGTCAACAAATCAAGAGGATGATCAGAGTGAGGAAATGGAAGAGGAGGTGGTGGGGGATGAGGTCATTGATCTAACCTGGGAAGGTGGAAAGCCGAGCGAGGACAGCAGTTCCGAGAAGGAAGGATCTGCAGCACCGCAACAGGCTGGAAGAGGCAGTAGGGTGGCAAAAAGGAGAAGGCAGGCAAAACCAAACAGGCCTGCAACTGTTCCATGAAACACCCCCTTGCATAAATCACCCTTGCCAAGGGGTAGGTGTTCCGCAGTATGGCGCTTTTTTGAGGAAAGTGCAGACGACAAAAGGATAGTAGTTTGCAACCTGTGCCACACCAAAATGAGCCGGGGCATGAACACTAACAACCTTACCATTACCAGCATGATCTGCCACATGTCATCCAAACACCGTAATAAGTGGGACGAACGCCTGGGTCCACAATCTGTGTCTGCGAGTCACACCACTGCCTTCTCTTCCCCTATGGTACGTGCTGGCCAATCGCCTGTCGAAGGCGCAGTCGAGGATGCCACCTGCCCTGCACCTGGACCTTTGCAAGCACCATCAGCGATCACATCCACTTCCCTATCCCAGCACAGCATCCAAATGTCATTACCTAAGGCATTTGAACGCAAGCAAAGGACCCAGCCACTTACCCACAGGCCATAGCACTAAATGCGCACCTTTCAAAATTACTGGCCCTGGAAATGTTGCAATTTAGGCTTGTGGACACTGAGGCCTTCTGCAGCCTAATGTCGGCGGCCGCCCCGAGGTACTCTGTCCCCAGCCGCCACTATTTTTTAAGGTGTGCCGTACCCGCCTTACACCAACATGTGTCCCAAAATGTCACACGTGCCCTGACTAACGCAGTTACTGAGAAGGTCCACTTAACCACGGACACATCGACAAGTGCATTTTGCCAGGGACGCTACATTTCCCTGAAAGCACCCTGGGTAAATGTTAGCTAGGCTGGGACCGAGTCGTACCCTGGGATGGCAGAGGTGCTACCAACGCCAAGGATTGCGGGCCCTAATTCAATCAGGGTTTCCGCCACTACCTACGTTAGTGGCTCCAACTCCCACTTCTCCTCCTCCGCTTCCTCTTCCACTTCCACCTCTGAATTATCCGCGTGCAGCACCATCAAACATCAGCCGGTAGCTGGAAGCACTGCAGTGGGGAAGCGTCAACAGGCCGTGCTGAGGCTGATATGCTTAGGGGACAAACAGAACACCGTTGCAGAGCTGTTGCAGGGGATAAGAGACTAGAATGAGCTGTGGCTCTCTCCACTCAACCTACAACCAGGCAAGTCTGTCTCTGGTTTTACATTTTTATGTAAAAGGAAAAGAAATTGAAAATGCCTGTATAGCGAAATTAAAAGAAAACCAAACAAAAGGACTCAAGCTCCGTCTTTTATATATATATATATATATATATATATATATATATATACACAAAATACGAAGATTCTAAATATGGAAATTATACTGACTTTTATTAATACCACAAATTATGATTACCGTAATTTTTTTTTCTTTTTTTCTCCCTTTTAATCCTCCTCTCAGTCTTCCTCGAGGCGCACCCGACCACCTGCAAGACAGATGTGTGCACTGGTTATTCTTCTTGCAATGGTATATCATCTAAGCCTATGAATAAAAGTGCTATTCACGGGGAGGAAGAACAATGATTTACTGCGATTTTAGAAATAAAAATAAAAAACATCTAGCCATAGTTTAGTGAGGTGTGAACAATCAGCGGATTCCCCGGAAACATACGTTTTAATCTTTCTGGAGGGTAGTACCATCTCAGGATGATTTTAATTGCTGATTCGTAGTGTGTTGTGCACCTAAAGTATTTTGAGATGTGTTGAAATGCTTTGCCCCATGGTGGTTCTGAGTAAGTGGATTTGAGATCCAACTCCCAAGACATCCAAGAGATCATATATAGGTCTAAGATCTGTTATCGTATCTGCACGATTTTTTCACATCTGGAATAGTTTGGCAAATGCCAAGGCGGAGAAGGGATCAGACCCACTTAGTACATGTCTAATTTGAAGATATTTGAAGAAGTCATGTTTAGAGATATCATAAGTCTGCACGAGTGATATGTAAGGCTTGAGCGTTTCACTTTGAAAAAACTAAGAGACAGAGTCCAATCCCTTCGCCTCCCAGGCCCACAAGTCTAAGTGGGGGACCAAAAATTTTAAAGCTCTCAATCAGTGGCATGCCTAGGGGGGCGGGAGGGCAGTCTGCCCCGAGTGCCTGCTCTTAGGGGGGTGCAATGAGCGCTTCCATCAATACAGATGAAATCGCAAATTGCTGAAGGGCTGACGCGCCCACATACTGCGGCGGGGCATGGGAGCGCATAGTTCCCTGCCCCAATGCCGATCACATTCGATTCAGGCCTAGTAGGCCTAAGGCCTATGCGGTCGTGAAATCCCGATGCAGGTGTGCGTGATAACGTCATAGCGCGCGCCTGTGCCGGGACGCAGCAGCACAGTGAAGTGTGCGTGACGTCCTCTGCGAGCAAGCGCAGGTGAGTATTTAGATTTTATTTTTTTTATTTTTTTATTTTTTTGTGTGCCAACTTTGGGGGACATGGGGGGACACACAGGAGGACATATTGGGGGAAAAATATAATGGTGGGATACTGTGTGGGGGCAAATTATTATGGGAGGGATTACTATGTGGGGGCAAATTATTATGGGAGGGATTACTGTCTGGGGGCAAATTATTATGGGAGGGATTACTATGTGTGGGGCAAATTACTATATGGGGCAAAGTGTGGGAAACTACTGTGTGGAGCAAATTACTATATGGGGCAGTGTTGGGGAAATTACTGTGTAGGGCAGTGTGGGGGAAACTACTGTGTGGGGACAATTACTG
This sequence comes from Bufo bufo, assembly GCF_905171765.1. Classification (NCBI taxonomy): domain Eukaryota; kingdom Metazoa; phylum Chordata; class Amphibia; order Anura; family Bufonidae; genus Bufo; species Bufo bufo. The sequence continues at coordinate 659,618,537 of NC_053389.1, forward strand.
TGTGGGGGCAGTGTTGGGGGAATTACTGTGTGGGGGAAACTACTGTGTGGGGACAATTACCATGTGGGGGGGAAGTGTGGGAGAAACTACTGTGTGGGGGAAACTACTGTGTGGAGGCAGTGTGGGGGAAATTACTGTTGGGGGAAATTACTGTATGGCGGCAGTGTGGTGGAAATTACTGTATGTGGGCAGTGTGGGGGAAATTACTGTGTGGGGGCAAATTACTATAGGGGATTACTATGGGGGGCAGTGTGGGGGAAATTACTATATGTGGGCAGCGTGGGGGTGTTACTATTGGGGAGGCACTGTAGGGGCAATTCTATTATTTCTGGGGACACTATACAGGTATTATTACCTGGAGCACAATATAAAATGTTATTACTTGGGGCACTCTAGGGGACATTATAACTGCTGTAGACACTATGGGGATATTTGGGTTAATTTATCAAACTGGTGTAAAATAGAACTGGCTTAGTTGCCCATAGAAGCCAATCAGATTCCACCTTTCATATTTCACAGCTCTTTTGGAAATCCAGTTCTACTTTACACCAGTTTGATAAATGACCCCAATTATGCCTACTGGGGCCACTATCTTTTCAGCAGTATAGTACCTTGGGCATTGGGAGCACAACAGGCACAGTATTGGGGTTGGCAGCAGGATGACACTGTGGGGACACCAGGATGGGGAGGTTGATGGCAAAACAGAGAAATCTAACGTGTCTGTGTTACAAACTCTGTAGAGACGAGATGCGTCTGAAAGAATTTGTCATGGCGGTCTAACGGAGGAGAAGTGGAAAGAGAAGGTCTACATTGCAGGAGATGTCCCTGGATATAAGAGGTATGTGGTCAAGTATTGGGGGGGTGCCAGAGAAATGACCCACCCTGGGTGCCAAGCACCCTAGGCATGCCACTGCTCTCAATGGAGCCCACTGGGCAAGGTTGAGAGTAGTTCTGGATGTTCTCATATGAAACTGTTTCCAGTATTTAATTGAGAAACTAACCATGGTGGGTATATTTTTGGGAGTCTGGAAATGTGTGGAAAGGGATGCTATCAAGAGGGATTTCAGAGAGCCTGATGGAAGTATCCCTGTCCCACCATTTCCTCATTTGCAACACTTGAGTGGCCAAAAAGTAATCATACATATGTGGCATTTCTATGCCCCTACTATGTTTATGTTTTTTAGTATTTTGGCAGCCATTCAGCGTTTTTTAGATTGGCAAGTATAATTGTTTAGTAACTGGGTAACTTTTTGAAAGAAGCTCTGAGGTGGTAAAATGGGTAGGGTACGGTCTGCAATTTTTTTAATGACATTCACAGTAGAGGATAATTTACATGATATGTGTGTAAAGAAGGTTTTTTCGAACATGGCAATACCAAACGTGGGGGGATTTTATTTTTGCTATTTATTTAATTGAAAAGCATATTTTTATTAAAAAAAATTTAGCTTATGTTTTTTAACTTTTTTTTACCACTAAATAGTCCCAAGAGGGGACTATAACAGGCAATATTTTGATAGTTTTTAAAATACAATGCACTATTCCTATAGTGCACTGCATGTTGGCATCCAGCCAGAGAGGCGGAGCCTGCTGGAAAACACTCAAGGCAGGCTCGAGGTCTATAACAGGCTCCAGCCAGCCTTTACACATATCGGCACCCCACTATTTTATTTTTTAAAAATGCCCCCAAAGGTGCCTGTAGTCTTTAACTTGTATGCTGGTATAGAGCAGTAAACAGATCATAACGTGTTTTGACTTTTCTACAGGTGTAGACAGTCCTATAACTTCAGATTCACTGGCTGGAAAACTTGTAGCGCAGACATCTCTCACATCTTGAATAAATCCTTTTAATAAGCTATGAGGATAGAAGGTAATTTATCGAAATGTCTCAATCTAAGTGTACTCATGCCTTATAGTGAAGTTTACCATCTGCCTGACTCCTCCTGTTGAAGAATTCCTCATCCTATAAATATAGCATGACATATGCTGCGTATATCTGGGCTCCAAACGCCACTTGCAAAAAAAAAAAAGGAAGGATTTCTGCTGTGCAAGCCATCAGCATTACAGATTTCTGACACCTCATGTAATGTACGATTATAAGAGTAATAACAATAATAGATTGTGTTGATTATAGAGCATATAAATAAATACGTAAATGCAATGACTGTAAAATTCATCCATTTCCAGAAAGACATTTAATATATAAATGTGGCATTTGAAAGATAATTCTGTTGCCATATGCCAGTGCAATATGATATCACTGACCTGTTATACCTAATAACAGTGCAGAAGTAGATTACTGTGGGCCAAGGTGTTAATGACGTGCGTAACACTTATTCCCTAATAAAGCAATACAAGGGCGGAGCTAAGAATAAACCCTTGGCTTTGTCTACCAGTTGCAGTTAGCAGTTTGAACAAATGCATTAAGGATATGTTGTATGACATTAAAAGTATTACTATGCAATGAATATAAAAATAATATCTAAAATACTGTTAGTATTTTATGTACATTAAATTATCCTCTCTGGTAGTGACCCCACTGTTTATCCTTCTGGTCTACCATCTTCTGCATTCTGTGGTCGACTAACATGCTTGGTAGATTTCCTACTCTTTACTTCTCTGACTACTGTTATAATGAACTCATAGACAAGCAGGTGAAGTGGTCCTGACTAGGGATGAGCGAACACGAACTGTAAAGTTCGGGTTCGTACCGGACTTCAGGATTTTTGGACCCCGGACCTGAACTCAGAATTTTCAGTAAAAGTTTGGGTTCGGGTTCGGTGTTCAGCGAGTTAATGGCGCTTTTTGAAAGGCTGCAGAGCAGCCAATCAAGAAGTGTTTAACTTGTGCACCCTTAGAAGCCATCACAGCCATGCCTACTAATGGCATGGCTGTGATTGGCCAGTGCAACATGTGACGTCACTCTGCTCTGATTAGTGTAGGGATAGGATGCTGCTGCCGTGAGGGAGAAAAAAAAGACAATGCAGCAGCACCCTGCAAATCAGATAAAGTACAACAATGCCATAGTCACAAAAATAATGATTACAAAAATTATGGTGCTAATGCTACGCTTATTTATAAAGTGAGATGCTTGGCCAATGCATTTTGTACAAAACCATCTGAGCCCGTCTGCCGTACGTCAAGGCGATCTCTGTTAGACGGGTCCTAACACTATATACTACCTGTTATGCGCCATAATGGCCGCTATAAAATTCAGGGAGTGTTGGATCCACATGCATGTTGGATCCACTCTGCCTTTTTCCATTTTTTGTGTCATAATGGCCTCCATTACAAGGGATGCAGGTACCAACATGCATGCCGAGCCCACTCTATACCTTGCCTGGTGTTAGACAGCTTCCAATGAATGTAGTGAGAGCGGGCTACAGCTTTATACTGAAAGTAATTAAAATCAGCCTATTGGGCAGACAGGCTAATCAGGAGTGCACGACTCGCTGGAGTGCCACATCTCCAGCATAGTAAATCTGCAAAAAAAGGGGGTTAGTCAGCACCTCTCAGTGCGCCGGTGCACGCTGCCATGGCAAAGACCTAGAGGAAAAAAAGACAATGCAGCAGCACCCTGCAAATCTGTGAGGGAGAGAATAGGACAGAATCTTCAATCTGAAGTACTTGTTAACTCAATATTTTTACCCTGCCCTGAGCCCAGTGACCCAGAAAAATAACTTTTATCCGCGGGCAGCTACGGCCATGTTATGCAAGTTCTGTGCACCAGCACAGCATATGTGCATTTGTGACAGTCAAATAGAAGCTTGAAATACTGCAATTATATTCTGGGTTTAAAAAAATTACCTATTTTTGGCAAGACCCTACATCTGTGGCCTTTGAAGCATTTGTCTGTGTGCAATTTAAGCTTGAAATACAGCAATAATTTTCAGGGTTTTAAAAAACACCAATTTTTGGCAATACCCTCCATCTGGGGCCCATGCCGCATTAGTCAGTGTGCAATTTAAGCTTGAAATACAGCAATAATTTTGTGGGCAAAATAATAAATTTTACAGCCCTTGTTGCATCTTTCAGTGTGAAATACAAGCGTTAGATACTGCTGTCAAATTCTGTTATTAAAAAAACACCCTTTTTGGGCAAAATACTACATTTTACAGCCCTTGTTGCATCTTTCAGTATGAAATCAAGCGTAAGATACTTCTGTCATATTTTGTTATTAAAAAAACACCCTTTTTGGGCAAAATACTACATTTTACAGCCCTTGTTGCATCTTTCAGTATGAAATCAAGTGTAAGATACTTCTGTCATATTCTGTTATAAAAAAAAAAACACCCTTTTTGGGCAAAATACTACATTTTACAGCCCTTGTTGCATCTTTCAGTGTGAAATACAAGAGTTAGATACTGCTGTCATATTCTGTTATTATAAAAACACCCTTTTTGGGCAAAATACTAAATTTGACAGCCCTTGTTGCATCTTTCAGTGTGAAATACAAGCGTTAGATACTGCTGTCATATTCTGTAATTTAAAAAAACACCCATTTTGGGCAAAATACTGACTTTTGCAGCCTTTGCTGCATCTGTCATTGTGAGATACACGCGTTAGATACTGCTGTTCTATTCTGTTATTTAAAAAAACACCCATTTTGGGCCAAATACTAAATTTGCGGCCTTGGCTGCATATGTCAGTGTGAGATACAAGCTTGAAATACAGCAATATTATTCTGGGTTTCAAAAAACACCCATTTTGGGAAAAATACTGAATTTTGCAGCCTTAGCTGTATCTGTCGGTGTGAGATGCATGCGTTAGATACTGCTGTTCTATTCTGTTATTTAAAAAAAACACCCATTTTGGGAAAGACCCTAAATTTGAGAAATATGAGGAGAGAGTCAAATAAGGGACGTGGCCCCGGTCGTGGTGCTGCTGGTGAAGCTCCTGTTGCAGGGAGAGGACGTGGTTGATCTGTGCCAGCTACACGCACAAGTGAAACACCTTCCTCAGATGCAAGTAGGCAACAAAACCTTCAGCGGTATTTGGTCGAGCCTAATGCGGCTCTACGAATGGTGAGGCCAGAACAAGTACAGGCGATAGTAGATTGGGTTGCTGACAGTGCCTCCAGTTCTTTTATATTGTCTCCCACCCAGTCTCCTGCTAAAAGATCAGAGTTGGCACCTGCAGCCGATGTCCATCAGTCTTTCACCTCACCCCCTTGCAAATCAGCCAAGCAGTCTGAGCCCAAGTCATGCAGCAGTCTTTCCTGCTTTTTGATGACTCTGCTAGCAGGCTTTCCCAGGGCCACCCACCTAGTCCTGCCCCAGAAGTGGAAGAGATTGAGTGCACCGATACCCAACCACTTATGTTTCAAGATGAGTTCATGGGAGGACCACCGCAGCACATCTCGGATGATGACGAAACACAGGTGCCAACTGCTGTGGCTTTTGAAAGTGTGCAGACCGACAAGGAGGGCAGGGGTGAAGACTGGGTGAAAGATGATGAGGAGGACGATGAGGTCCTCAACCCCACATGGAATCAAGGTCATGCGAGTGACCTGTGTTGTTCGGAGGAAGAGGCGGTGGTCGCACAGAGCCACCAGCTATCACGACCGGCGACCGACATACGTGACGCAAAGGGAGGGAAAAGGGAAGGCCCTGTCCAAGGGAGAGGGAAAGGTGGTGACCCCCAACTCACCTTGAGGCTGGCACCTGACTGCCCTGACGTCCCTAGAAGGATTTCTCACCCGTACGCCGATCACGTGCCTAAACCCTGGCTTTCCCTAAGCTGAGCCCTAAGTAGTGAATAGGGCGGTGGGGACACTAGTCCTCACCACTAACACTAAAGGAAAACACCAAGGAGAGGACAGACAATACAGACAAAACATTTAATCCCAGGTGGGCGACAACAGCGGACAACAAAAGCCCAACAGGGATCCGGAGGGTAATGCTCTGGAACAACATCCAGGAATCACAGCTACACAGCTCCAGTGGGTCAGTATAGCAGTCCAGGCAGGAAGCTCTATATCTGGCAACCAGAGAAATGGGAGGGAGAATATAAGGAGGTTGCGAGTGACGGACAAGAAACAGCTGAGGAGAAGAAGCTATGGATCCCTGAATGAGACAAAAAGGATTGCAAGGCAAACACAGAAAGCTACCATTAAGAAACAGCGCAATCTTTAGACATAGAGCGCGCAGCCACCCGCTGCAACTTCCTGACCCCGGGTATAACGAACTCAGACATGGCTCTTGACACCCTTGTGACACCAGCACAGCAGAAGAGGGAGCAGGGTGCAAAAGAAGAGCAGGCATCCCCTAGACAGTATGCATGCTACTGCCCACAGCAGCAAGGGACCGAGCACACCAAAGCCAGCTCCAAGGAGTTCCCTGGGGTGGCAGTTCTTCAGACAATGTGCTGATGACAAGACACGAGTGGTTTGCACGCTGTGCAATCAGAGCCTGAAGCGAGGCATAAAGATTCTCAACCTGAGCACAACTTGCATGACCAGGCATCTAAGTGCAAAGCACGAGCTGCAGTGGAGTAGACACCTCAAAAACTCTGGCTCCTCCTTCTTCCTCTTCTGCTGCAGTCTCGGCCTCTTCATCCACCTCTGGAGTGACAGTGGAAACTGCCACTCCACAAACAGAGGATCTGCCAGCAACACCACCACCTGGGTCACCAAGTATCTCCACAATGTCCCACGGAAGCGTTCAGCTCTCCATATCCCAAACACTGGAGCAGAAGAGGAAGTACCCCCCTACCCACTCGCGATCCCTGGCCCTGAATGCCAGCATTTCAAAATTACTCGCCTTTGAAATGCTGTCATTCCGTCTGGTGGAGATGGAGAGCTTTAAAAGCCTTATGGCGGTGGCTGTCCCACAATACGTCGTGCCCAGCCGCCACTACTTTTCCAGGCGAGCCATCCCTTCCCTGCACAACCAATTCGGGGAAAAAATCAGGTGTGCACTGCACAACGCCATCTGTGCCAAAGTCCACCTAACTACGGATACGTCGACCAGTAAACACAGTCAGGGACGTTATATCTCCCTAACAGCACACTGAGTAAATGCAGTGGTGACTGGACCTGAGGTGAATAGCAGTTTGGCGCATGTCCTTCCACCACCGAGGATTGCAGGGCGCTTCTCTTTGCCTCCTGTTGCTTCCTCCTCCTACTTAGCTTCCTTATTCTCTAATAGCTCCTCAGCCGGTCAGCGTAACACCATCAACACCAACTTCAGCACAGCCAGGGATAAACGACAACAGGCAGTTTTAAAACGTATCTGTTTGGGGGACAAACCCCACACCGCGCAGGAGCTGTGGACGGGCCTTAAACAATAGACCGATGAGTGGTTAGTGTCAATGAGCCTCAAGCCTGGCTTGGTGGTGTGCGATAATGGGCGAAATCTCGTAGCAGCTCTGGGACTAGCCGGTTTGAGACACATCCCTTGCCTGGCGCATGTGCTGAATTTGGTGGTGCAGAGGTTCCTTAAAAATTTCCACGATTTGTCAGAGCTGCTGCATAAAGTGCGGGCTGTCTGTGCGCTCTTTCGGCATTCTCACCCTGCTGCTGCTCACCTGTCAGCGCTGCAGCGTAACTTCAGCCTTCCCGCCCACCACCTCATATGCGACGTGCCCACAAGTTGGAACTCCACCTTGCACATGCTGGCCAGACTGTGCGAGCAGCAGCAGGTGATAGTGGAGTTTCAGCTGCAGCACGCACGGGTGAGTCGCTCTGCGGAACAGCACCACTTAAACACCAATAACTGGGCCTCCATGTGAGACCTGTGTTCGTTGTTGCACTGTTTCGAGTAGTCCACCAACATGGCCAGTGCCCATAACGCCGTTCTCAGCGTTACTATCCCACTTCTATGCCGCTTCGAAAAAACACTGCTGGCAATGATGGAAGAGGATGTGGCACCGGAGGAGGAGGAGGAAGAGCGATCATTTCATAGGGTTTCCAACCAGTTATTCACAAGTGGGTTCCTGCAACCACAAACGCCAGGTACACAATTGTCCAGCCAGGGCACAGTTCTGGAGTATAACGAGGTGGAGGATGAGGAGGAGATGGAGGAGGAGGAACCATGTTCACAGTAGGGTGGCACCCAGACCAGCTTATGGCCATCACTGGTGCGTGGCTGGGAGGATACAGAGGACACAGACGATACACCTCCTACAGAGAACAGATTTTTGTTTCCTCTGGGCAGCCTGGCACACATGAGGGATTACATGCTGCAGTGTCTCCGCAACGACCGCCGAGTTGCCAACATTCTAGCTGATTACTGGGAGGCCATGCTGCTGAATCCCCGTTACAAGAACAATGTACCGTCCTTAATTCCGTCACTGGAGCGTGATCGTAAGATGCGCGAATACAAGCGCACGCTGGTAGACGCGCTGCTGGTGGCATTCCCACCTGACTGCAGGTGCACAGTGGAAGCACAATGCAAAGGCAGAGGAGGAGGAAGAGGTAGCCAACGCAGCTGGGGCACCACCAGCACCTCTAGAAGGCAGGGTTAGCATGGCCAAATTGTGGAAAAGCTTTGTCAGCACGCCAGAACAACCGGCACCACCAGCTGATATGGAACGTCTTAGCAGGAGGCTGCATTTCAGCAACATGGTGGAGCAGTATGTGTGCACACGCCTACACATACTGATTGACGGGTCTACCCCCTTCAACTTCTGGGTCTCCAAATTGGGCACATGGCCTGAGCTTGTCCTTTATGCCTTGGAGGTGCTGGTCTGCCCTACAGTCAGTGTATTGTCGGAACATGTGTTTAACACAACTGGAGGGGTTCATCACAGGTTATATTTCCCAATGTTTTGGGGTGTACCCTAATTTAAAAAAATAAAAATAAATTTAAAACCAAAAAGCAGTGTAGGCTACCTTCTCCTCCTCCACCGCCGCTTCCACCTACATCGCCACATCCACTGCCTCCTCAACCTCGTACTCCACATTAATAGAGATGCCGCGAACATAAAATTTTCCGTTTGTGGACGTGAATTTCCGCAACTGTTCGCGAACGGGCGAACCGCCATAGACTTCAATAAGCAGGTGAATTTTAAAACCCACAGGGACTCCTACTGGCCACAATAGTGATGGAAAAGTTGTTTCAAGGGGACTAACACCTGGACTGTGGCATGCCGGATGGGGATCCATGGCAAAACTCCCATGAAAAATTATGTAGTTGTCGCAGAGTCGGGTTTTAATCCATAAAGGGCATAAATCACCTAACATTCCTAAATTGTTTGGAATAACGTGCTTTAAAACATCAGGTATGATGTTGTATCGATCAGGTAGTGTAAGGATTACGCCCGCTTCACAGTGACAGACCAAACTATGACAGACCAAACTCCCAGTTTAACACACCGCAAACAACCGCAAACAGTCCATTTGCACAACCGCAAACTCCCCATTTGCACAAGGTTGAATACCAAGCTAGCCATCTCCCGTTCCTTGTCCTCACTGACGTCATTGAAGGTCTCTTCCTCCACCCAGCCACGTACAACACCAAGGGTCCCCGAAAGGTGACAACAAGCTCCCTGGGACGCCTGCTGTGGTTGGTCTTCCACCTCCTCAAAGCCACCTTCCTCCTCTGACTCCTCTCCTTCAGACTCCTCTCTCTGCGTTGCCGCAGGTCCAGCAATCGACGACGACAAGGCCGCTTCTGGTGGTGATGGTGACCACAACTCTTCCTCTTCATGCTCATCTACTGCCTGATCCAGCACTCTTCGCAGGGCACGCTCCAGAAAAAATGCATATGGGATGAGGTCGATGATGTTGCCTTGGGTTTGACTGACCAGGTTTGTCACCTCCGCAAAAGGACGCATGAGCCTACAGCCATTGTGCATGAGCGTTCAGTAACGCGCCCAAAAAATACCCAGCTCCGCAGAGGCTGTCCTCTTTTTTTATATTAAAAAAATCTGTTCTTACCAGTTTAATCTCTGTTTTGTCCCCTATCAGGGGCCGGTGTGGTGTATGGAATAGATTTTAGGAACCGGGAGAGGGAAAAAGATGCTTGGTCGGTCCTCTTACTGTGCTACCAGATATGAGTGGTATGTTAAGTAGTACTATTCCTATCAGTTTAATTCCTGTTATGTCCCCTATAAGGGGACATGTATGGAATAGATTTTAGGAACCGGGAGATGGAAAAAGATGCTTGGTTGGTCCTCTTACTTCCAATCTGGGGCACTGCGCGTGCGCCGTGCAATTTACTGTGCTACCAGATATGAGTGGTATGCTAAGTAGTACTATTCCTATCAGTTTAATCCCGGTTACGACCCCTATCAGGGGACGTGTATGGAATAGATTTTAGACAACCGCAAAGAGTTGTCAATAGTTGACACACTCATGACATAAATTTTATTCCTCTATGCGTCAATCTTGGTGTAGTGATGACTGTGCTCGTGCGCAAGTTTGGGAGATTGCAGTCGATGGCGGTTTTTCAAAGCCTATGGTCGTGCTGAGGTAGTTCAGTCACAGTAAAGTGACCCAGAAAACAATGATTCTGCAGTGTGGGCCCATTGTTGGCCTAGTAGGCTTTAATGATCACCTTAGATGATCACAAAGAAAATTAATGTTTCTTCTATGCAAAATTATCCAGCTGATCGCTTTTGGTCTGTTCACAATGAAGCAACGACCTTATCTCATCTGGGGTGTGCCAACACACTCATAGAGGTGATCGCTTCATTGTGATACGCAAGCCCCTTCACCACAACGAGGTAACGATCACGAAGGGCAATTGTCACATGTATGTGCCTTTTTTTTTTTGTTTTGTTTTTGCACCACAGTGCAGCACCAGAGGCTAGAAAATTTAGGCATGTAAACATGCCTGAAAAAAAAGGTATTGTAGCAGCGGCCGGAAAAATTGATGTTTTGCAGGCAGAAAGTGCACTAAAACATTGCGGCTTGAACCCTAGTTGGTGGCAGAGAAGTCACGCAAGTCATCCGGCATGCAGAGATTAAATACAGCAGCGTGTGGACCATTTTATAGCCCAAGGCATCTCATCAGGCCTTTTTTAGTCAAATGCATCCCCCACTGTCAGTCCCTTCGGGATCCATCCCTCATTCATCTTAATAAAGGTGAGGTAATCTAGACTTTTTTGACCTAGGCGACTTCTCTTCTCAGTGACAATGCCTCCTGCTGCACTAAAGGTCCTTTCTGACAGGACACTTGAAGCGGGGCAGTCCAGAAGTTCTATTGCAAATTGGGATAGCTCAGGCCACAGGTCAAGCCTGCACACCCAGTAGTCAAGGGGTTCATCGCTCCTCAGAGTGTCGATATCTGCAGTTAAGGCGAGGTAGTTTGCTACCTGTCGGTCAAGTCGTTCTCTGAGGGTGGACCCCGAAGGGCTGTGGAAATGCGTAGGACTTAAAAAGCTCTGCATGTCCTCCATCAACAACACGACTGTAAAGCGTCCTGTCCTTGCCGGCGTGGTCGTGGTAGGAGGAGGATTACTTTCACCTCTTCCCCTGTTAGATTCCCGTTGTGCTGTGACATCACCATTATACGCTGTGTAAAGCATACTTTTTAACTTGTTTTAGAACTGCTGCATCCTTTCCGACTTCCGGTAATTCGGCAACATTTCAGGCACTTTCTGCTTATTCTGCCACGTACAAAACCACGGGTACCAGATAGGTGACAACGAGCACCCTGGGATGCCTGCTGTGGTTGGTCTTCCTCCTCCTCAAAGCCACATTCCTCCTCTGACTCCTCTTCCTCAGACTCCTCTTCCAGTGTTGCCGCAGGTCCAGCAAGCGATGCTGATAAGGCTGTTTCTGGTGGTGATGGTGACCACAACTCTTCCTCTTCACGCTCATCTACGGCCTGATCCAGCACTCTTCGCAGGGCAAGCTCCAGGAAGAAAACAAATGGGATGATGTCGCTAATGGTGCCTTCGTTGCGACTGACTAGGTTTGTCACCTCCTCAACCTCCTTGGTGCGGAGTCAGCCACTGATCCACCTGTGCGTTCAGGGCAGACAGGAGTACTAGTCCGGTGTGACTCTCTGCTTTCAGGCAAGTCAACCCTAAGACGGCGCGACACTGTCGTATCCGGGATGTGGAATAGCCCCTGGGGAGCTGGGGGGGGGTGCAGTTGATGTGGAGCAAGACGCAGCAGCAGAAGAGGACTCAGCCGAGGAGGTTAGAGAAGAGGATGGAGTAGGAGGAGTAGAAGAGGTGGCAGCAGGCCTGCCTGCAAGTCGTGGCGGTGCCACCAACTCCTCTGCAGAGCCACACATTCCATGCTTGGCAGCCGTCAGCAGGTTTACCCAATGCGCAGTGTAGGTGATATACCTGCCCTGACAGTGCTTTGCAGACCAGGTATCAGTGGTCAGATGGACCCTTGCCCCAACACTGTGTGCCAGACATGCCATGACTTCCTTTTCCACAAAAGAGTACAGGTTGGGGATTGCCTTTTGTCAAAAGAAATTTCGGCCGGGTACCTTATACTGCGGTGTCCCAATAGCTACAAATTTTTTGAATGCCTCAGACTCCACCAGCTTGTATGGTAAAAGCTGGCGGGCTAAGAGTTCCGACAAGCCAGCTGTCAGACACCGGGCAAGGGGGTGACTCTGTGACATTGGCTTCTTACGCTCAAACATGACAGGCACCTGACTGTGGGCAGATGAGCAGGAACTGCTGAAGGTGAGAGGCGGAGTGGCGGATGTTTGAGAGGGGGCAAGGAGGACAGCAGTGGTTGACGTGGCTGAAGATGCTGGACCAGGAGGCGGATGGCGGCTTTGAGTTTGTGTGCTGCTTGTACTCATCATGTGTTGATCCCATAGGCGTTTGTGAATTGAGATCATGTGCCTTCGCAAAGCAGTTGTACCTAGGTGGGTGTTGGACTTCCCACGACTCAGTTTCTTTTGGCACAGGTTGCAAATGGCATCGCTGTTATCAGAGGCAGACACACAAAAAAAATTCCACACTGCTGAGCTTTGCAATGACAGCATTCTGGGGGTGAAACAGCATGCGTTGATTGGCGTGCTGTCTGGCTGACCCCGGGTGCCGATACATGCTGTCTGACTGTGCCACTGGCTCCTTGACGACCTCCCCTTGCTTCCAACTCGTCTCCTCCTCCTCTCTGTCTCCCCATCTGAACTTTCCCCCTGTTCTTCTTCTCTTCGAGCGGGCACCCACGTGACATCCACGGACACATCGTCATCATCAACCGCTTCACTTGTATCTCACAACTCAGCAAAGGAAGCAGCAGCGGGTACAACATCATCATCATCACACTGTATGTCCATGTGTTTAATGCTGCCTGACTGAGACATATCCCTGTTATCTACATCCTCTGGCAATAATGGTTGCGCATCACTCATTTCTTCCAACTGATGTGTAAATAACTCCTCTGACAGATCAAGTGAAGCAGCTGTGGTGCTAGTGTTGGTGGTGGCGGCAGGCGGGTGAGTGGTAACTTGAGAGGTGCCCGAAGCTGAGCTGGAAGAGGATGGTGCGTCAAGGTTCCGAGCGGAAGCTGTAGAAGATTGGCTGTCCTGTGTAAGCCAGTCAACTATGTCCAGAGAACATTTTGAGTTCAGGGTACGTGGCCTCTGAACACTGGGCATTATTGTAGGACCAAAGGAAATCACAGCACCACGACCACGACTGCCCCTGCGGGGTGGCCTGCCTCTGCCTGTCATTTTTTCCCCCGATTAGTTGTACTATGCGTGCAAGCTACTGTGACACCAGATATGAGTAGTGCAACTGGGCACTGGCAGTAGTGGGCACAGTACACGCTGTAGGCCTGACACACACGCTTGCAGGCAACTGCAATTATATTACAGTGAAAAAATTGTTTTTTATTTTTAAATGCAAGCTACTGTGACACCAGATATGAGTGGTGCAACTGGGCACTGGCAGTAGTGGGCACAGTACACGCTGTAGGCCAGACACACACGCTTGCAGGCAACTGCAATTATATTACAGTGAAAAAATAAATAAATTTTTTTTAAATGCAAGCTACTGTGACACCAGATTTGAGGGGTGGCACTGGGCACTGGCAGTAGTGGGCACAGTACACGCTGTAGGCCTGACACACACGCTTGCAGGCAACTGCGATTAGATTACAGTGGAAAATTATTATATTTTTTTTTAAATGCAAGCTACTGTGACACCAGATATGAGTGGTGGCACTGGGCACTGGCAGTAGTGGGCACAGTTCACGCTGTGGGCCTGGCACACACGCTGGCAGGCAACTGCAATTTAGATTACAGAGAAAAAAAAAAAAAGCAGACTGATGTACTAGCCCTAAAAAGGGCTTTTTGGGGTGCTGTCAGGACGCTTTCCTTACAGCAGATCAGATAAGTCTTTCAGGACTGGAGTGGACACAGAACACTGGCCTAGCTATTGATTTCCCTATTAAATCAGCAGCAGCTGCACTGTCGCTCCTCTCACTAAGAATGCAGCTTCCGAATGAATCTAAGATGGATGCTGTCCTTGCTTTTTGATAGGAGGTGGGAGGGTCTGGGAGGGAGGGTATGCTGCTGATTGGCTGGAATGTGTCTGCTGACTGTGAGGTACAGGGTCAAAGTTTGCTCAGTGATGACGTATAGGGGGCGGACCGAACATCGCATATGTTCGCCCGCCGCGGCGAACACGAACAAGCGATGTTCGCCGGGAACTGTTTGCCGGCGAATAGTTCGGGACATCTCTACATATGAACCTCGTCCTCCTAGATCAAGATTATTATATTTTATTGTTACGTATTTTATGTTATTTAAAGTCATTTCCCTAATCACATTTGTTTGCAGAGCACTTGCATTGCTCTTTACCACATTTTGCTGCCATTTGCAGCCCTCTAGCCCTTTCCATGACATTTTTACAGCCATTTTAGTGCTCAAAAGTTCGGGTCCCCATTGACTTCAATGGGGTTCGGTGTCAAGTTCGGGTCAAGTTCAGGTGCGAACTCAAACTTTTTTGTGAAGTTTGGCCGAACCCGTAGAACCCGAACATCCAGGTGTCCGCTCAACTCTAATCAGTATTTAACGCTTCTATTGGACTGTCAGAAATGCAGCAAAGGCCTCAAATGTAGTATCTAACACAAAAAGGGTGTTTTTTTCAAACCACAATATAACAAAAGTATTTAAGGGTTGCATTGGACTGTCAGAAATGCAGCAAAGGCCGCAAATGTAGTATCTAGCAGTGATGGCCAGTTTGCATTGTCCGCCCGTGAACACATGCGGGCTGCCATCTTTTCTCACAAGTCCGGTGAGGCACAGGTAAGTCCTTACCTGTGCCCGTGCCGCGAGCCCGTCTGAAATCAAATGTGGTCACCGGAAGCAGGAAGTTCGGAGAACAGCCGCCGGGGGCCTTCATCGGGCTGTTCTCGGAACTGCCTGCTCCTGCTGACCGCATTTGTTTCAGACCGGCTTGAGGCGCAGGCACAGATAAGGGCTTACCTGTGCCTCACCGGATTTGTGAGAAAAGATGGCAACCCGCATGTGTTCGCGTGCGAACAATGCGAACTGGCCATCACTGGTATCTAGCACAAAAAGGGTGTTTTTTTCAAACCACAATATAACAGCAGTATTTAACGGTTGTATTGGACTGTCAGAAATGCAGCAAAGGCCGCAAATGTACTATCTAGCACAAAAAGCTTTTTTTTTTCAAACCACAATATAACTGCAGTATTTCACAGTTGTATTGGACTGTCAGAAATGCAGCTCAGGCCACAAAGGTTCTTTATGGGAAAAAATATATAATTTTTTCACCCACAGTGAAACAGATGGATTTACGGATTCTATTTTACTATCGGATTTGCAGTGCAGGCCGCAAAGGTACTTTATGGAGAAAAAATATATGATTTTTTCACCCACAATTAAACAGATGGATTTAACAGATTTTCTTTCACTATGCAGTGTAGGGCGCAAATGTACTCTTAAGGCTAGTTTCACACTTGCGGCAGGACGGATCCGACATGCTGTTCACCATGTCGGATCCGTCCTGCGGCTATTTCGCTGTGCCCCCGGGCCGCCGCTCCTTCCCCATTGACTATAATGGGGACAGGGGCGGAGCTCCGGCGCAGCACGGCGGTGCACGGCGAAAGCCGCCGGACTAAAAAACCTGACATGCAAAAAAATTAATTATCATTTGTCCCCCCAGAATCTAACAGATGGATTTACTGAATTGATTACACTCACATATGCAGCACAGGGGTACTTTACAGAAAATAATTTGAATATGTCACCCCCTGGGTCCCTGACCTCACAGACGGATTACCTATATTATTTTCCCTTCCCCTGGCACATATGCAGAGCAGGTGCACTTAAAAAATGGGTATATGTTGCCCACTGAACTAAAAGAACAGGATTAAATTATTGTCCCTGGCACATATGCAGTGCTGGTGCACTGAACTTGCACAAAATGGCCGCCAACGCCCACCTAACTAACAAACGGATAAAACATATTTTTCTGTATCACTGGGCTCAGGGCAGGGTATAAAAATGTTGCATTGCACCCACACAAAAAAATTGCAGTAGATCGCAGAGTTAACAACAAGTTCTGATATCAGATAGATAATTTCCTATTCTCTCCCTCACAGCAGCAGCATCCTATCCCAACACTAGTAAGAGCAGAGTGACGTGCAGTGCTATGTGACTCCAGCCATTAGTAGGCATGGCTGTTATGGCTTCTTAGGGCACACAAGTTAAACGCTTGTTGATTGGCTGCCCTGCAGCCTTTCAAAAAGCGCTATTATATCGCTGAATACCGAACCAAATTTTTACTGAAATGTTCAAGTTCGGGTCCGGGGTCAAAAAAATTCTAAAGTTTGGTACGAACCCGAACTTTACAGTTCGGGTTCGCTTAACCCTAGTGCTAACCAATGAGGCGCAATGCTGCAGTAAGGTCATGAAGGGCAACCAAGGCTGCCTTCAAGCTGAAACTAGAATATTATTTAGAATGATGAATCCAATTTCGAATGTGTCTCCCTAGACCAGCTAGATTGTAACTACGGATGTTGTAAAAATTAACACCTTCTTCTCTTTTATTCAGCATCAGTTTTACTAGTGTTATTTGGGGCCACTTCCCTGACCATAAAAATGATGCGAAAGTAGAATTGAGTTTGTGGACATCAGTATGCTGCAATAAAATTAGGATGGTTTGAAGAGGGTAAAGTAATTGTGTTCTCAGCTCTTACATTCTCGCTGATTTTGGAAATCAGTGGAGGATAATTGAGTTTATACAGGGAATCAGCAGATCTGTCTATGTTCATTCCAGATACTTGATAAAAAAGGGGGCTGACTTGAAGCCCATAGAGTTGATAGTTGTTGATTTTTGGTTTGTGAGGGCGTGCAGGCTTAGAAGTTCACATTGGGAAGTTTCTAAAGAGTTTTATATATTGAAATACTTTAGGTAGATGGGTCATGGGCTATGACATAAACAGCAAGTCGTCAGCAAATAGTGCAATTTTAATAGTGTGAGTGCCCACCTTAATTTCCTCAAAGAGGATGTCGTCCTCTTGCGCTAGTGGTTCAATTGCTAAGTTAAAACGTGCAGGTGACAAATAAGGGTGACGGTGCAGCCCTACTGAGTCCCCTTTTGTAATGACAATATTGCAGATCAGTCTCTCCGGGAGCATATGGCTGCTTGGAGGTTGGATTATAATACCTTAATAAAATATATAAAGTTTCTCGTAATTCCAACCAATGCCCCCTTGTTCAGCTCCTTGAGGTTACCCCCAATGTGCCTAGGACCACAAGGACTCTCCATATGTTGGAGACAGCCAACCTCTAAGTACAGCTTTTGCTGTTTCCCATAAAATGGACAAGTTTTCCTTATGCTCTGTGTTAGTGGGCTCAAATTTTTGCCACCAATACTGAAGACTTTCATAAATTCACCTAGTTGTTTACCAAAATAAGGGGAAAGAGCCAAATGAAGTCTGTACCCTTGACATGGGAGTCAGCCAAAGCCATGTTAACTGGCGAATGGTCATAAATAAGCATTTGTTCTACTTCTATTGTAGAAACACTGTGCAGCAAGGGGCTACTCATAAAGACTAGATATGAGCGAATATCTAAAAAATTCAATTCGGTCGGTTTGCCGAATTTTCCAAAAAGATTCGATTAGAGCCAAATTAATTCATGGCAAATCTCGTTAAAAAACTGCTATTTCCTGGCTGCAGAGAGCCTTTATAGTGGTGTACAACACTATGCATTGCAGAAACATGCATTGGGAGCCTGCTGTGCTAGTGAACCAGTACTGTGAGTCAGTATGACACGCAGATGATAGGCATTACTGTTAGAATCACCACTTCACTTATTTGGGCAGTTACGGGGCCAAAACTGACCAAATAACTCAAGTGTGAACTCAGCCTTTCAGGTCGATGTTAGCGTCACGTAAAAAGAATTGTGCAGAGGCCCAAGATTCTACTATAGTGTGAAAAGAGCGCACTCCTTTTACACTTTCGTCAGCTGATTCTACATAGATGTCTATAGAACCTGTTCTATTAAACGCTTATACAAGTAGAGAACCACTGACAGAGTGGAGAGAGTGTCAGCAGTAAGTTTGTGTTGACGTCACTGATTATTTTGCCCTTCCGCTGATCCATCAGAACAATAACCACCCAAAGCCTGGAGCCTGTCTGTGGAGCATCCGCCTTCACTTGGTCAGCATTTGGTCAAAAAAAAACTGGAGTGGATCCAAAAGAGATGACATGTGAATGGAATATTTGCATGTCTTCTGTGTTTTGTACCCACTCCTGCTTTTGGCTACCAAATCATAAGCTAATTCTGATGCAAAATAGGGACCATGTCATACAGGCCTTACAGCTGCTACATAGAGAGGATCTGTTGTGTGTCTCATTTTTCCTTCCTTCTGACAGATCAGAAGAAGAGTCAAATAAATCATGATGTCAACCAGGCCAAAAAGTCTAAATAGTGGCCCAGTCATGAAGTGGGGAGGGTGGGAACAGCATGAGAAGTCCAATAGAGTGGCCCAATGACAGAGTATTGAGGTGGCATCAGCATGAGGAGACCACAGAGTGACCCAGTGACAGAGTGGTGAGGTGGCTGCCGCATGAGGAGACCACAGAGTGGCCCAGTGACATAGTGATGAGGTGGAGGAGGCATGAGGAGACCACAGAGTGGCCCAGTGACATAGTGTTGAGGTGGCAGCAGCATGAGGATACCACAGAGTGGTGATGTAGCAGCAGCATGAGGAGACCACAAAGTGGTGAGGTGGCAGCGGCATGAGGAGACCGCAGAGTGTCCCAGTGACATAGTGGTAAGGTGGCGGCAGCATGAGGAGACCACAGAGTGGTGATGTGGCAGTAGGAGGCATATTTCCTATTAATACACCCCATAAATAACTGTAGTACAATGTAACTTCACCGCAGAATGGCAATTAAGATATTTTCTTTTTATTATTGATAACCCCCCAAAAAGTAAAACAATCAAAATTCATTCACAAGGAATGAGAGAAAAGAACGCAACCGGCACTGCTACATATGTCTATGTAGTCACTGGAGCGCATAAAACACTTGGATCCCGAACCTTCACGGTGGTGCTCTGTCGGTGATATAGTAGTTATGATGATGGCATGAAGAAGAAAGCACTGCGGCACTCACCACTGGTCACAAAGTTGCTGTTTGCAGTTTATTTTTCAGATACACATCGTGGACGCGGACAGAACACAGGTGAATGAACAGGCTACAGCTGTTTCGCGCTGTGTTGCGCTTTGTCAAGCCTCCTGTGACGTGGAGGAGGAGGGGGTTATAAATACCCTCATCTCATGAACGTCACTGGTTACAATTAAAGTGATATAAAAAACATGTGTGCTAAAACCAATCAAATGAAAGCAACTAAGTCATTCTTGTCATTTAACCCTAGAGGGCCCATGGCTTGTGTTTTGATTATCCATGCAGCTACTCTCTGCAGGAGAATGCATTTTCTGTCCCCCCCTCTCATGGGGGTGTGGACCACTTCAATACCCGCACATTTCAAAATTTCACTGTTCCCTGCATGTTTATTATGTATATGCTCAATTAATCTAGTTTCTCCATTTCTGGTAATAGATTTTTTGTGTTCCCTAAAACGTACATATAGGCATCTGTGTGTCTTTACAATGTAAAATCTCCCACATGGGCACAAAATCGCATACACAAAATATTGGGTCTTACAGTGTATAAATTGTTTAACTACATGTCCTACATGTCCGAGCTGCAGATACTTCTGTTTGTATACATATGCGCACATAGAGTGTCCACATGCGAAGGGGCGGATACAAGCGGAAGCAAGTGGCGTGGAGACGGTACTAGATGTGGGTGAGGTAAACCATCTTTCACCGGGTCATAATGTGGTTAATCTCACAGACATTGTTCTGGACAGTGACTGCCTCTCATTATTGTCCAAAGGTCTTAATTACAGACTGGTTTCTGAGTTTAATGTGGTGAACTTTGAAGTAGACATGTTCAAAGCTATAAGGAAATTAAATCTGCATAAACATTTCCAAATGTACAAACATACTACAGAACATGTCCAGACAACACCATCTGCACCCATAGGTCCATTAGGCTTTCATTTGGCACATGGGGTAGAAGAGCAGGATAGACAGTTAGTTCTCACACTGTTAGACCTGGAGAATAGTGGGGACCCTGGGGTACAGACACAGATTCAAAAATCTGAGCCCTTTAGACAAGGAATTAAATCCACGTTTACCCCCCCCCCCCCCTCTTGTCGGCTGGAAGCAGTCTGGATCTCTTTTTCAAGCAAGTCTCGAAGGAAATCAAAGCATTGATATACCCACAGACTCAGTCCAATCTCAGTGTGGGTGAGCACAGGGCTCTGGCTTGGCTTGAGAAATGCAAAGAGATCATAGTCAAACCAGCCGACAAGGGGGGCAATGTGGTAGTTATGCATAAGACATATTATATGCAAGAGGCCTATAAACAACTTAGGGATATCAATACCTATGCTCCCCTTACCTCAGACCCCACTTCCAAGTATCAACAGCAACTTAAAACATTATTGTGGAAGTATGTTGACAGAGGTTTTCTAACTAAGCGCATGGCCGAAAAGCTCTATCCCCAGTTCCCTATTAAACCTGTGTGGTATATAGTACCCAAGATCCATAAATCCCTGGTAAACCCACCTGGGCGCCCCATAGTGTCAGGGAACGGTTCTCTGACCGAACCCCTGTCCCAATATCTGGATTGGATGTTGCGCCCAGTGTTAAAGGGGGTTCCTTCCTATTTGGAAGATACCACCGATTTTTTGGAGGCTTTGAAGGACTTACAACGGCAGGACGGCTTTTATTTAGCCGTGGTAGATGTGGAGAGTCTATACACCAGGATTCCACAGGAACTGGGGATAGAGACGATTAGGGACATCCTGCGCAGAATCAATAAAAGTGACGAATATGTTGATTTTATCTCAGAATCCCTCTCATTCATATTGACACATAATGCCTTTACTTTTAATCAGGAATGGTTCAAACAATTGTCAGGCACAGCAATGGGGACACCTGTCTCATGCACCCTTGCTAATTTATTCTTAACTATTCTTGAAGAGAGGTATATCTACACCGTCCAGAATCCATTCATTCGATATATCAAGGTTTTCATTCGATATATCGATGATATATTCATTGTCTGGACAGGTGATCAACATATGTTTAGTGCATTCGTGGAATATTTGAATCAGGCCAACAAGATGAATATGCGGTTCACCAGCACAATCAGTGCGGAGGAACTGGATTTTCTTGATGTCAAGGTGAGGGTTAAGGATGGTCAGCTAAACCCCACTATTTATAGAAAAGTTACACGAATGCACTACTACATTACAAGAGTTACCACCCACCCCACATAAAAACCGCCATTCCTTACGGCCAATTCATGCGCCTTGCCAGAATTGTGAAAGATGACACTGAGTTTAAAGAGCAATGTAGAGACATGAAGAGACGATTTTTACAGAGGGGTTACCCGGAGAAGATAGTAGACAGCGCATATTTGAAGTGCTTGCACAAGAGGGAGGTTCTGGGCAGGGACATCCACACAAAAAAGAAAAAGAGGAGACAACAAAATAATGATGGCGAGCGTAGAGCGGTGTTCACATTCGACTTTTCCCCAATGGCTTCCACTATCAAAACAGTGATCTTGAATAACTGGCAGATGCTGCAGAGGGATCCCTCCCTGGCAGCCATGGTAGACAATCCTCCCATTGTCAGTTTCCGCAGAAGTAAGACTATAGGGGATGCCGTTATCAGGAGCAACCTCCCCCGTCCAGTTGATAACTGGCTGGGCAGGAATGCTCCCAGAGGAAACTTTGCATGTGGACACTGCTCTATGTGCGCATATGTATACAAACAGAAGTATCTGCAGCTCGGACATGTAGGACACGTAGTTAAACAATTTAAGTGAAATTTTGAAATGTGCGGGTACTGAAGTGGTCCACACCCCCATGAGAGGGGGGAACAGAAAACTCATTCTCCTGCAAAGAGAAGCTGCATGGATAATCAAAACACAAGCCATGGGCCCTCTAGGGTTAAATGACAAGAATGACTTAGCTGTTTTCATTTGATTGGTTTTAGCACACATGTTTTTTATATCACTTTAATTGTAACCAGTGATGTGCATGAGATGAGGGTATTTCTTGCTCCCTCCTCCTTCACGTCACAGGAGGCTTGACAAAGCGCAACACAGCGCGAAACAGCTGTAGCCTGTTCATTCCCCTGTGTTCTGTCCGAGTCCACGATGTGTATCTGAAAAATAAACTGCAAACAGCAACTTTGTGACCAGCGGTGAGTGCCGCGGTGCTTTCTTCTTCATGCTATAATCAAAATTCATTGCAGAACGGATTATAGGAGGTACGTATCGTACATCCCGTAAATGGCTGTAGTACAATGTAACTTAACCGCTGAACGGCAATTATGACATACCGTATTTTTCGCTTTATAAGACGCACCTGATGATAAGAAGCACCTAGGTTTTTGAGGAAGAAAATAAGAAAATAAATATTTTGAACCAAAAGGTGTGCTTTTGGTGGGTTTTGAACTAATAGTGGTCTATGGATGACACTATTATGGGGGATCTGTGGATTGCACTGTTATAGAGGAGATCCGTGGATGACGCACTGTTATGGGAGCATCTGTGGATGATGCACTGTTATAGGGGATCTGTGGATGACACTGTTATGGGGATCTATGGATCACACTGTTATGGGGATCTGTGGATGACACTGTTATGGGGATCTGTGGTGACACTGTTATGGGGATCTGTGGATGACACTGTTATGGGGATCTGTGGATGACACTGTTATGGGGATCTGTGGATGACACTGTTATGGGGATCTGTGATGACACTGTTATGGGGACCTGTGGATGAAGCACTGTTATGGGGGATCTTTGGATCACACTGTTATGAGGATCTGTGGATGACACTGTTATTGGGAACTGTGGATGACAAACAGTTATGGGAAAAGACAAAGGGAAAACAGGATTTAATCACAAAAGTAGAGTGTTAGTCAAAGAAACCTTCCTGGGTACCCCTCAGAAAGATCTCAAGACTAGCAAGCAGGGCGCCGCGCCAGCAGGGAGAAGAAGATAGGTATAAAGTTCTAAGGAGGAGTGTATTAGAGGAAAGGCTGCCAATAGCGGCTGGGTGAGTAGATAAAACGACTACAGGAATGAATGAGGGTGCAAAAAAAGTTTAGTCTGAATGAAACCGAATTGTAGTGGTAGAGAATCTTTAGTTTAAATGGAACTTATAAAGTTGGTGAGATCAGATGTCTTTATATAATAAGATGGGATAGAGGGAAATAAACAAATGAATAAATAGAAAAGAATTCTGAAATAAAATAAAATAAAATGAAAAGACTCACTTCACTGAGGAGGAAGTCTATGGGATAAACTCAAGACGCAAATAGACGCAACCTCCTCCGCCCGAATCGCTCGTAGTATGACAGGAAAAAATCACGGCAGTATGCAAATGGTACTTCAGGTAGTTCCCTTTTATTTGAATCTAAGGTGGGCTCACCTACCTGCTACATTCGTTTTATAAGACGCACTTCCATTTCCCCGCACTTCTGGGGGGAAAAAGTGCGTCCTATAAAGCCAAAACTACGGTATATTTTTTCCTTTTTTTTTTTTTTTCAATTAATCCACCTCCTACCCCCCAAAAAAACAATGAAAATTCACTGCAGAACGGCTACTAGGATGGAAGGATTATTTCCATATAAAACACCCTGTAAATAACTGTAGTACAATGTAACTTAACCGCAGAATGGCAATTATTCTTTTTACGATTAATAAACCCCCCAAAAAAGTATAGCATTCAAAATTAAATGCAGAACGGCTAATAGGACGTACATATCCTTCGTATTAATACACCCTGTAAATAGCTGTATCACACAGAACTTGCACCCCAATAACAAGCAAGGTTTGCTGGAATTAGTGATGTGTCATATAGTGCAGACAAGGTGAAGACAAGGGAGAACGGAGAGATGGGGCCGTGCTTTTAAAATGACCTTATGAGTATCCCCAAGTCAATGCTGTAAAGTACACTGAGCAGATACACATCTGCTTTGTGACACAATAAATTCACAGTAATTTCACAGTAAATTCTAATCTGATCCAAGGTTTGGATCAGAATTGACAGTGGACTATTGATGTAGGATTGTACTATGTTTATATATCCATATCCCTAAAATACTAAATATAATGAAAATGTGCCTATGAACTAATATATGACAGGATATAACATAATTTTAGTATCAAATAACTGCAACTTATTAAAAGTTTAAACAAACATTGGTCCACAGTGGAGAATACCCCCCCCCCCCCTTCCCCAACCAAACCCTCCCCACCGCTGGTCCTGTTAGCTGAGAGGAGACAGATCTTGCCTTTTATCTTACCATTGCCAGAATACTGACTGCAAAGGACTATATGGCACTATATGTTGTCTGCTATCTGCCAATACTCAACCGGACCAATATGAGACAGTGAAGAAATTATTTCTTAAAATAACTCTTTATAAAATGCATTTTTTCTTTTGCTGTTCCAAATTTTTCGGTGATATTACTCAAAAGTATAGGCTGCATTTAAATAAGCAGAAAGGTGATTTCATGGCTACACCCAGGCAATTTCTGAGCTGTAAAATCAATTTCTTTTAGAGGAAGACTAAATAATAAGACTATAATTGACACAATATGGATGAAAGGAAATGTGCCCCAGACTTTTTGAAACTTGTATGCTTCTACCGGTTATATCCTAACTGCAGGCAATAGTCTTATTAAATAAGCATGGCCGTCCATTGAAGGACAGCTCATTCCATATTGAATTAGTGCTAGTGGGAAAGTAAGGTTTGATGAATAGATGCCGGAGCTTCACTTTCTGACTATCTGTTTCTAAAGAGATAAAAGACTGAAGGAAGCTCAGAGGAACTGGATAGGAAAAGGAAAATTCTCCTAGCAGCACAGAAAAGACATATGCTGTGCAGGCTGCTACCCTTTGTGGACTTGACTTCATCTCATGATCTTTATTTTTGCCTCTAAATATTTATTCTGCCAGTAAACAGACTGTAGGCACTTCCACAGATGTACAGGAATAAGTGACAGACATGGGTGCAAAGGTCAGACTTGGACGACACCAGTTTATTTCTTCAGAGACACAATTTAAACATGTAAAGCTGCGTAGCTTTGACTCCCTCTTGCCCTCCGCTGTGATGTCTCTACGTGTCAATCAGTATTGACAAACAGAGAGTGCGTGGCATAGAAAGCAAACTTTATTTGACAGACGCCTATAAAAAGGCATTTTTGTAGCATTCTTGAAGCATGTTACTTACTTTGTTCAGTATTTAGAAGTGCCATAATCAGAGATAATAAATAGGGATGAGCGAATCGAAGCTGACGAGGTGGAATTCGTTTCCTAATTTCAGGAAAAATTCCATTTGCACAGAATGCGAATTTCCTTGCGCTTTGTGGTAAAGAATCGCATTTTTTCCTAAAATGGCAGCGGCACGTGTGAGGATATGGAGAAAGGAACTCTGGGAAGGCGGGATCACCCATAATGCCATGCATGCAGCCAATCATCAGCCATCCAGCCCTGTGATGTCACAGCCTTATAAATAGCGCAGCTATCTTAGATTCTTTCATTTACCAGTGTACTTAGTGCAGGGAGAGACGTCAGCAGGCGCTATGGACAGTGACAGAAAAAAACGTCATTTAAAAAAAAAACTATTTACAAGTGCATGGAAAGATTACACAAGGTGTAGGGAAAGGATAGGGAGGAATCATTCCACTGCATTCCTGTTGAACAGGGATCAGTCGGGGAGGTGACAGCCTGGGTAAAAGAAACATTCCTATTACACTTTGCAGCACTGACTGGAGATCCAAATTGCCATTACACAGCAATGTTCTTATTAGGGTGCAATTGCTGTTTGGTATGTTCTAAAGCATTTTTTGGCTTGTATTAGTGGGAAAAAGGGCTTATTAGCCGTTATGTGGTGAAGTGAGAAAATGACAGCCTTTTTTGTCATGTATTAGTTGCAAAAGTAAAATATATTTGCCGCTCAGTGGCGCAGTTATCTGTTCAAAAGTTCTTTTTTCCGTGTATTAGTGGAAAAAGAAAAAATATACTGTATTTTTCGCCCCATAAGACGCACTTTTCCCCCCCAAAAAATGGGGGGGAAATGCCCCTGTGTCTTATGGGGCGAATGCTGACAGTTTAACATCGCTGGATGTGATGTACGAGCTAGCGGAGGCCGGGGGAGGGACTGGGAGGAGGAGCTGGGGGCCGGGAATAGCGGCGGGGCGGTGCAGTCAGTGTACTATAGCCCCGACCCACCGATATAGTAATATTAAATGTCTTATTCAATTAAAATTTATTACATATGCCCCCTCACTCCTAAATTCCTAATAGTACCTTACATCCTATTCCTAATAGGTTTCTGTACAATGCCGGCAGGCATTGTACAGAACCTATTAGGAATGGCACAGTTAAGGGGTGGGGGGGGTCTGTGAATGGCACTGTTATGGGCTGGGGGGTCTGTGGATGGCACTGTTATGGGGTGGGGGGTCTGTGGATGGCACATATATAACAGTGCCAGGCACAGATCCCCCCTGTAACAGTGCCATCCACAGATCCCTACTGTAACAGTGCCATCCACAGATCCCCCCTGTAACAGTGCCAGCCACAGACCCCCCTGTAACAGTGCCAGCCACAGATTCCCCCTGTAAAAGTGTCCGTCATCCACAGATCCCCCCTGTAACAGTGTCCGTCATCCACAGATCCCCCCATAACAGTGTCCGTCATCCACAGATCCCCCCCATAACAGTGTCCGTCATCCACAGATCCCCCCCATAACAGTGTCCGTCATCCACAGATCCCCCCATAACAGTGTCCGTCATCCACAGATCCCTCCATAACAGTGTCCGTCATCCACAGATCCCCCCATAACAGTGTCCGTCATCCACAGATCCCCCCATAACAGTGTTCGTCATCCACAGATCCCCCCCATAACAGTGTCCGTCATCCACAGATCCCCCCCATAACAGTGTCCGTCATCCACAGATCCCCCCATAACAGTGTCCGTCATCCACAGATCCCCCATAACAGTGTTCGTCATCCACAGATCCCCCCATAACAGTGTCCGTCATCCACAGATCCCCCCATAACAGTGTCCGTCATCCACAGATCCCCCCCATAACAGTGTCTGTCATCCACAGATCCCCCCATAACAGTGTCCGTCATCCACAGATCCCCCCATAACAGTGTCCGTCATCCACAGATCCCCCCATAACAGTGTCCGTCATCCACAGATCCCCCCATAACAGTGTCCGTCATCCACAGATCCCCCCCATAACAGTGTCCGTCATCCACAGATCCCCCCCATAACAGTGTCCGTCATCCACAGATCCCCCCATAACAGTGTCCGTCATCCACAGATCCCCCATAACAGTGTCCATCATCCACAGATCCTCCCATAACAGTGTCCGTCATCCACAGATCCCCCCATAACAGTGTCCGTCATCCACAGATCCCCCATAACAGTGTCCGTCATCCACAGATCCCCCCATAACAGTGTCTGTCATCCACAGATCCCCCCATAACAGTGTCCGTCATCCACAGATCCCCCATAACAGTGTCCGTCATCCACAGATCCCCCATAACAGTGTCTGTCATCCACAGATCCCCCCATAACAGTGTCCTTCACAGATTCCCAGTAATAGTGCCATCCACAGACCACCATTAGTTCCAAACCCACCAAAAGCACACCTTTTGGTTAAAAATATATTTTTTCTTATTTTCCTCCTCAAAAACCTAGGTGCGTCGCTCAGCGGTGCAGTTATCTGTTTTAAAGCCCTTTTTTGCATGTATTAGTGGAAAAAGTAAAAATATCTTTGCCGCTCAGCGGTGCAGTGATATATTCTAAAGCCCAATTTGCCGTGTATTATTGGCGAAATAAAAATATATTCGCCGTTCATCATTGCACTTATCTATTGAAAAGCCTTTTGTGTTCTGTAAAAGTGTAAAAAAAAGTAGGGCCTAATTGCCCTTGTGCGGTGCAGTGCTATACTCTAAAGCCCAGTTGGCCGTGTGTTACTGGCAAAATAAAAATATATTAACAGTTCATCATTGCACTTATCTGTTTAAAAACCTTTTGTATAAAAATAGAAAAAAATTAGGGTGTAATTGGCATTCAGCGGAGCAGTGAGATATTTTACAGCCCAGTTTGCCATGTATTACAGGCGAAATAAAAATATATTCGCTTTTCATCGTTGCACTTATCTGTTGAAAAACCTTTTGTGTAAAAATAGAAAAAAATTTGGGCGTAAGTGCCGTTCACCAGTGCAGTGAAATATTTTACAGCCTAGTTTGTCGTGTATTACTGGCGAAATAAAAATATATTTGCCGTTCATCGTTGTATTTATCTGTTGAAAAGCCTTTTGTGTAAAACTAGAAAAAAAAATAGGGCCTAATTGCCGTTCTGCGGTGCAGTGATATATTCTAAAGCCCAGTTTGCCGTGTATTACTGGCGAAATAAAAATATATTCGCTGTCCTGCGTTGCACTTATTTGTTGAAAAGCCTGTTGTGTTCTGTAACAGTTTAAAAAAATTAGGGCCTATTTGACATTTTGTGGTGCAGTGATATATTCTAAAGCCCTGTTTGCTGTGTATTAGTGGCGAAATAAAAAATATTTGATCTAACATTAAGTTATTTGGTCTAACAGTATGTCAGGCAGAGAAGTGCCAGGCCCTGCACAGGGGAGTGGCAGAGGCCTAAATGTTTCTGTTGCGGGCAGAGGTTGCAGCAGAGTAAGGGGCCATGGTAGCAGGGGTCACTCCGAGATGCCTGAGCTCCCAGTATCAGCTAACGGTCGTGTCGTGACCAGCAACCCAGCGGTTGTTGAATGGTTGACTTGATCTTCGACTTCGTCGCAAATTACATCAAACATCCCAGCCAAGAGTCAGTGGGTTTGTCAGACACAGCCCTTAGTTGGCATGGCCCGGGAAGCAGGCCCTGTGCCCTTACCTGTCCTCAACCTGCCTCTGTCCTTTTTGTTCCCTCACCGCGAGAAGCATTATATGCTGTAGGCTCAGCTCCACTTTTTAGCGAGGAAGGGCTACTAGAGGACAGTCAGCAGCTACTGCCCAGCCAAGATGTGAGGGAGACATCAGCCGCTTCCTCCGCTAGGCAGGCAAGTAGTGATGAGGAGAGTGGCATGGGAACTGGTGTTGAGAGCGGTAAGGCTCAGTGACGTGCAGAAAGTACTCGAGGATGAGAATGTAGCTGATCGCACTTGGGAGCCAGGTGATGAAGGGGCTTCATCATCATCGGAGGCAGAGGGTGGCAGCTTGCCCGTGAGCCAGCGGTAGAGCCAGCAAGTCGCTAGTGTGGGCGGGAGTCAGCAGGGGGGCAGCAGTGAGAGGTTAGTAGCCAAAAGCACTTGGGGTAGACCACCCACTTCGCGGGAGCCAACCTGCCTGGGAAGTAGCGGTGCAGGGGCTCAAGGAGGCAGTGGCGGTAGCAGTCAGTCAGGGCGTAGTGTTGGGGGTAAAATCACCTACTCGGCGGTGTGGCAGTTTTATTTTAAGTCACCGGAGCAGGCTGTATGTAGAATCTGTGGGCAGAGGGTAAAGCGTGGCCAGGGTGCCAATATTGGTTCTACGACCCTGTGTCAACATATGCAGCGTCGCCATAAAGTTTTCTGGGAGAACTGTGGCTCCGAAGCTGTGGTGGTCCAGTCTGCCGCAGCAACCACTGCATCACCCACTGGCACGCACTCTGCTTCTGGCAGTCAAGGCTCCACCACCTCAGCCGAAGGGAGGTGTCTGTCCTTACCATCATCTACCAGTCCTGATGCTCCTGCTTCTCCTCCTCCTACTCCTCGTCACACATTCCATCAGCAATCGATCATCGAAGCAATTGCCAAGAGACAACAGTATGCGTGCACTCGTCCAACGGTGCAGAAGCTGAATGTGCTCCAGTCCAAGTTGCTGGTTCTGCAGTCCCTCTCTTTCCAAGTCAAGGTGGAGAGTCCCAAGCCATCATTTCTTTGCCAAACAGGCAGTACCAGCCCACACAAATATGTAGAACAGAAGTGGGCCAGTCCTTGAGCCTGTCGGTGTCTGCCAAAGTGCACAGCAGCGCCGACGTGTGGAGCTGTAACTACAGTCAGGGGCAGTACATGTCCTTTGCGGCAAACTGGGTGAATGTGGTTCCTGCACAGCCACACCAGCAACTTTGCCAGGTGACGCTGCTTCTGCCTCCATGTTGCTAAGCCGTTGGTCCAGCGACAATGTCTGCCTCCTCATCCTCCACCGTGTCCTCAGCCTCCACTGCAGGGAAAATCCACAGTGCCACTCCAGCATACCACATGTGCAGGGCACGGTGGTCTCACGCTGTTCTGCTCCTCGTTTGACAGGGCGAACGGAGACACGCAGGGGAGGAACTGGTCCATGTCCTTCAGCAAGAAATCGAATTCTGGCTTTCTCTGAGACAACTGAAAATCGGAACTATGGTCCATCGTCCATCCTCTCTCAGGTCTGACAGGGGGATCCTCTGCACTAACGATCCACTGCCATGGCTGCTGGGGTGAAAATAAAATTTTTGGTGAGCCGGGTATCTCAGGTGTCCTGATAATACCCAGGGGGCGCCACATAAACTCCAGTGTTTACCAATAGAATTATAAAATTATAAAATTATAGTGGATTGCACTATTTATATATTAGTGAAAGGTTGCACTTACTTTACCGGGGAGGAGGGCATAGGATAAAGCTCAAGACACCTATACCTCAACCTCCCCCGCCGAGATCGCTTCACAAGATGTGATGATAGCTTCCTGGTCCCCAAAAGGATGACACCGGGGCTCCAATATATGCAGGAAGTCTTTTATTGGTTCAGCTCGACGCGTTTCAGGAATAAATCCCTTTTTCAAGAGCATATACATATAACAGAGAAGGACAAACTTATATAGGGGAATACAAACATGTGATATGGGGTCATCCTCCTTAGGGGAGGGGAGCAAAGGCCAAAGAATGAGGTCATTTCCTGTCCATTGTTGTATCCATTAGGCATAATGATAAAATCAATACATTCAATAATCTTATATTCACTCTTTATCCAAAGTGTCCAGTGGATTTGTAAATGAAGAGTATTTATGTAGCCATACCTAAAACCTAAAGGAAAAGGGGACCGGAAGTGGTCAAGTTTTCCTGATGTGTATCTCACCATAGAACGCAGTGTTGGGCCTAAATTAGTAAATGGGAGGTGAGGTTTTGTTGTTCTGAAGCCGATGCGCTCAAATTAGGAACGCATCGGCTGAGACTGCTGTTTGTATGGGGCCTGACAAAGTGAAAGACGCTCCGATGCGTTCCACTGTGGAATGCATCGCGCAGGAAGCATACTGTATCGGCACCGATGCGTTCCATCGGTTGCTGCTGGGGAGCGGTGGCATGGCAGGAGCAGTACCAGCTCCATCAGCAGCAGCTTAAGTCTACAGTCGCTGATGAGCAGCTTTCTTCACCCACATAGTGAAGAAAATACTCACCAGCACCTAGACGTAGAGCAGAACCTGAACCAGCAGCTGGTGGCATACTAGGCATGAGCCCTGCCAGCCGACATTGAAGAACTGCTGGACTACTGGGCAGCCAAACTGGATTTGTGTCCAAAACTGGGCAAGTTTGTCCTGGAAAAGCTGTCTTGCCCAGCCAGTAGTGTGGCATCAGATCGGGTGTTTAGTGCGGCGGGGGCCATAATTACCCCAAGAAGAACTCCCCTGTCCATCCAAAATGTGGAGAGACTGACCTTTGTCAAGATGTCTCAGGCGTGTATCAGCCAGGATTTCCACTCACCAATTCCTGATGCATCATATTAGATCATCCATGGTGCCACAACAACACTTTGACAAAAAGGTTTCTTCTGGCTACCTGCCGCAGCTACTATTCAGATGCTGCCATTCGCCTGATGCCACACATCTGATGCCAAGTGCTCCTTCTTTCACCCACCATCTTCAGCAAGTACTGGTATTGCCATCCATCTCCACACAATGTCACCTTGCCACTCTGTGGCCTCCTGATGCTTCCTCCACCTCCATACTCTGTCAATCTGCCACTCTGCATACTCCTGATACTGCCGCCACCTCCACACTATGTTACCTTGCCACTCTGTGGCCTCATGATGCTGCCGCCACGTCCACACTATGTCACCTTGCCACTCTGTGGCCTCCTGATGCTACCGCCACCTCCACACTATGTAACCTTGCCACTCTGTGGTCTCCTCATGCTGCGGCCACCTCCACACTATGAAACCTTGCCACTCTCTGGCCTCTTGATGCTGCCGCCACCTCCACACTATGTCACCTTGCCACTCCGTGGCCTCCTGATGCTGCCACCACCTCCACACTCTGTCACTCTGCCACTCTGCGGCCTCCTGATGCTTCCGCCACCTACAGACTGTCGGTGGGTAATATTTCAATTAAGAATTATTAATTATGGTCATAAAAATAATTAACCATAAAAAAATAAAATGTATAAAATTTGTCATAAATTCTTAAAATCATGACCTGGTGAATTGTAGACAACCTAATTGATACAATTCACATCTGAGTCCGACTATTTCCTCAGAAAAATAAGTTCTTTTTGACGTGAGATGACGTTAATGATAAAATGTAGTTTTGCATTATACAATAATACACAGGTATTATAAAAATATGCAGATTTATTGGTTACAAGGTTATAAACATATATAAGTAAATAAACACAATGATACATGCAAATGAATATATATAGCGTTAATATAAAGCATTACAAGCTTAACAATACATGTGAGTGGAAATAACTTGTCACATTATAATCAAGCTATTATTAGGTTAGGATATCAAAATATGAACATAAGTTATACACATTACTTCTGTTCAGAGAAAACCTCATGATATCAGGATGGGCATGTCTAATCCTAGACATCATTATAGAATGCTAAATACATTCTGCCCCCCCTAACCAACTACACATCACATGACTTCAAGATGGGCAAATCCATTCAATGATATAACTTAGAAGAGACAACTGTATCCTTCCGCCCCATCCTGGACTATTTTCACATATATAACATTGGTAAGACTATTAAGACAAATAACAGGGATCTAGGATCTTAAATGGAAAGGATTTGAAACAAGTCCTTCCTGTGGGAATCCATCACTTAGCTTGGCGAAGAATGTTCTATCAATATATATATATATATATATATATATATATGCCATTATTTAATGCTTTACTAGATTATGAGTCTTGATTCTTCTGCAGGTAGAATGAAGCCTCACAATATCCTAAGACTACATCTCAATATGGAGATGATCAATTAATTTAATCATTTATTTATTCGCCAATCTAGATGGTATAATTTCACCCACACTATCAAATTAGTCTTAATAAAATGAAATATCATTTTCTGTGTCTCTTACCAAGTCCTAGTAGGAATCTCACTTCTGCTCCTAGGAAAGCTAGGTGGTCCATCATAGCACATCTCAAGTCACCATGGCTTTCATCTTGATAGATCCCTCTAGAGAGCTCAACTTCTCTTCTCTCTCCTTTTCTCCCTTTTTCTCTCTTTCCTTTCTTCTACCTTCTGTGTATGGCTTATGATCACAAACTTATCAGTTAGACACACCTTCCTAGTTTGGAACTTTCCAATCATTGTTGGATGGGCGTGACCATTGATAAAAAAATGTGACATCATAATCTCACCCAGAATGCACTTTTGCTACTGTTGTAATGTCACCTACTGATACCTAGGTGGCACTGCTGTATAAGCTATCTGCATCATAGTATAAAGGGTTAACTTATGTAAGTCTGAATATACATTTTGACCTTAGAAGCTTTAATTCAAAGCCATAGGGATTAATTCTGACACTTGTAGCAATTAGAGACAGACCTCTAGGCGTCTCACTTAATGTTTCTCACACTGTTCATTTATGGATCATAAATAACTTGTTTTCTCACAGAGATATCAGTACCTCCTCTTTCATACCAAAGATGTGATTAATTGTTACAAAATACACATCTTCACAGACACTCTTCTAATGAGAAATATATACAATATACTGGATACATGTTGTCTTCGTAACATATAACAATATAATATAAACAAATATATATATATATATATATATATATATATGTCCTACTGATTGTCTTATGCTAAGGACTAACTAAGGCTCATTAAATGAATACATACATATTATATATTTTGCTTCATTAATAAATGCCTAATTGTATAGGTAATTATCACCAGCTGCATAGAGCTCATCTTTATCTCCCGTCATAAATTTAAAAGTAGACAAGGAGGCCTCTTCTCAGACTGGTACATTCATTAGAAGAATAACACTGAAGTAGAAACCTTTGTGTGACCTTAATTTGGCCTACTCAAGACATACAAAATTGTTACTATAGTCGAGCATGGCTCTTAAAGGCAATGAAAATCCATCTTGACAATAATGAATTGGATATCAATGCATTTACTTATGAAAAGGCACAACTAGTAGCTATAGCCTGTAATATTATTACGCTCTAGAAACACATCCAGGCCCCTCTTGAATTCCTTTACTGTACTCACCATCACCACCTCCTCAGGCAGAGAGTTCCATAGTCTCACTGCTCTTACCGTAAAGAATCCTTTTCTATGTTTGTGTACAAACCTTCTTTCCACCCTCTGCGTTTGGAGGAAAGAAGGTTTGTACACAAACATAGAAAAAGATTCTTTACGGTAAGAGCAGTGAGACTATGGAACTCTCTGCCTGAGGAGGTGGTGATGGTGAGTACAATAAAGGAATTCAAGAGGGGCCTGGATGTGTTTCTAGAGCGTAATAATATTACAGGCTATAGCTACTAGAGAGGGGTCGTTGATCCAGGGAGTTATTCTGATTGCCTGATTGGAGTCGGGAAGGAATTTTTTATTCCCCTAAAGTGAGGAAAATTGGCTTTTACCTCACAGTTTTTTTTTTGCCTTCCTCTGGATCAACTTGCAGGATAACAGGCCGAACTGGATGGACACATGTCTTTTTTCGGCCTTATGTACTATGTTACTATGTTACTAAGACTCTGTGATTGGGCCACTCTGTGGTCTCCTCATGCTGCTGCCACCTCCATACTATGTCACCTTGCCACTCTGTGGTCTCCTCATGTGGCTGCCACCTCCACACTATGTCACCTTGCCACTCTGTGGCCTCCTGATGCTACCGCCACCCCCACACTATGTCACCTTTCCACTCTATGGTATCCTCATGCTGCTGACTGACCTTTGTCAAGAAGAATCAGACGTGGATCAGCCAGGATTTCCACCCAGCAATTCCTGATGCATCAGATTAGAACATCCATGGTGCCACACCAACACTTTGACAAAAGAGACTGGTTTCTTCTGACTACCTGCCTCAGCTAATATTCAGATGCTGCCACCTCCCGGATGCCACACATCTGATGCCAAGTGCTCCTTCTTTCACCCACCATCTTCAGCAGGTACTGGTATTGCCACAGACCTCCACACAATGTCACCTTGCCATTCTGTGACCTCCTGATGCTGCTGCCACCTCCACACTATGTCACCATGCCACTCTGTGGTCTTCTAATGCTGCCACCACCTCCACACTCTGTCATTGTGCCACTTTGTGGTCTCCTGATGTTTCCGCCACCTCCACACTCTTTCATTGTGCCACTCTGTGGTCTCCTCATGCTGCTTCCACCTCCACACTATGTCACCTTGCCACTCTGTGGCCTTCTGATGCTGCCGCCACCTCCACACAATGTCGCCTTGCCACTCTGTGGCCTCATGATGCTACCGCCACCTCCACACTATGTCACCTTGCCACTCTGTGGTCTTGTCATGCTGCTGCCATCTTCACACTGCCACTCTGTGGTCTCCTAATGCTGTTGCCACATCCACACTCTGTCATTGTGCCATTCTGTTGCTTCCTGATGCTCCCACCACCTACATAATCTGTCATTGGGCCACTCTGTGGTCTCCTCATGCTGCTTTCACCTCACCACTTGTCACGACCGCTATCCCAGCAGCAGTCGTGTCGCACCAGACGGAGGGGAAGGGGGACCCTTATCTACGGATGAGAAATAGAATGGCCACCCCTGACTAACCCTAAGCTGGCACCTGTCTGCCCTGATACCCTAGACGGGGTGTGAACCCATGCGGCGAGCAGGATGCCTAAACCCTCAGTCACCCTAATAAGACTAGACTGGGGAAAGGCCGATGGGAGCACTAGTCACCATCACTCACGTCTAGGAGAACAACAGGGGAAGACAGCAACAAACAAACAATCTATAGCAGAGATAGACTTATCCAGTCAGAAGCAGAGAAGGCGATCCCAAACACGACAGTCCACGCCGAACAAGAGCTACACCGTCAAACGATCTCCTTCAAAGGTCAGTATAGCATTGGAAGTAAGGACTATATCTGGCAATGACTGCAAGTGAAACTGAAACTAATATAGTAGCTGGGAGTGGCAGACAGGACTCACCTGAGAAGCATGCCTGCAAACTCCCAGTCAGGACAAAAAGGTTCACAAGGCAAAACCCAGATGACATACCCTGAACCACGGAGCAAACTCACAAGCTATCGCGAGTAGCAAGTCGCTGCGACCTTCTCCTCCCAGAGTCTGGATCAGTCACAGTTGTGACAGTACCCCCCTTCCTACGAGGGGCCCCCGGACCCTCAAGACCAGGCCTCTCCGGATGGGAGCTATGAAAAGCCCGAATGAGTCTGTCCGCTTTTATCTCTGATGCTGGAACCCACATTCTCTCTTCGGAACCATAACCTCTCCAGTGCACCAGGTACTGAAGAGAGCAGCGAACATATCGTGAATCAACAATCTTTTCTACCTGAAACTCAAGACTGCCATCAACAACCACCGGTGGAGGCGGTAGTGGCAATGGTTCAGGATGTTCTACATATCTCTTAAGCAGAGATCTGTGGAAGACATTATGGATCCTTAGAGTCTGAGGTAGCTCCAGACGAAAAGCCACCGGGTTAATGATCTTAATTACCCTATAAGGACCAATAAATCTCGGACCTAATTTCCATGAGGGAACCTTCAACTTGATATTTCTGGTAGACAACCACACCAAGTCATTCACCCCAAGGTCCGGACCTTCAGAGCGCTTCCTATCAGCCGCACGTTTGTATCTACCACCAATTCTCTTCAAACTTTCTTGCACACTCTGTCACACTGAAGAAAGTGAAGACGCAAATCGTTCCTCCTCGGGAATCCCAGACGGCCCCCCCTCACTAAACGTACAAAACTGAGGATGGAAACCATATGCACCAAAAAATTGTGACTTATCGGTGGACTCTTGACGACGATTATTAATGGCAAACTCGGCTAACGGTAAATAAGATGACCATTCCTCCTGATTTTCGGAAACAAAGCATCTCAAATATGTCTCTAGGTTTTGATTGGTTTGTTCAGTCTGACCGTTGGACTGTGGATGGAAAGATGAAGAAAACGACAGATGAACCCCTAAACGAGAACAAAAAGCTTTCCAAAATTTAGAAACAAATTGGGTACCACGATCCGAAACAATATCGGAAGGGACCCGGTGAAGCGTCACGATGTGGTCAATATAAACCTGAGCCAGTGTGTTAGCATTAGGCAATGCGGCAAGAGCAATAAAGTGCACCATTTTACTGAATCTGTTAACAACTACAAGAATAACAGTCTTCCCCGCTGATACTGGTAGATCCGTAATGAAATCTATTGATAGGTGCGTCCAAGGCCTGTTGGGGATGGCCAGAGGTAAAAGACGCCCTGCCGAACGAGTATGATCTACCTTAGAACGAGCACAGGTAGCACATGCAGACACAAAATTCAACACCTCCTGGCGCCACTTAGGCCACCAGAACCGACGAGACACTAACTCAGAGGTAGCCCTACTACCTGGGTGTCCTGCCAGTGTGGAGTTATGGTGTTCTTTTAGTATCTCCAGGTGTAAATTTTCTGGCACAAACAGTTTACCCGAGGGGCAGGAGGCCGGGGAGTCCCCCTGAGCTTCCAACACCCTCCCCTACAAACCTGAGTGTAATGCAGAGACCACCAACCCCTTTTGCAAAATGGGCTCTGGTACATCAACATCACCCCCTCCAGGAAAACTTCGGGACAATGCATCCGCCTTAGTATTTTTTGCCCCCGGGCGATAGGTTATTACAAAATTAAACCTAGTAAAAAATAGCGACCACCGAGCCTGTCTAGGGGTGAGACGTTTAGCCGACTCCAGATATAATACGTTTTTGTGATCAGTAATCACCGTGATGGGATGAACCGCCCCCTCCAAAAAATGACGCCACTCCTCAAAGGCCAACTTAATAGCCAAAAGTTCCCTGTTGCCAATATCATAGTTCCTTTCTGCAGTAGACAATTTATTCGAAAAGAAAGCACACGGACGCCATTCACCAGGGGACGGGCCCTGAGATAGTACCGCTCCCACCCCCACCTCTGATGCGTCAACCTCTACAATAAAAGGAAGCGAGACATCTGGCTGTACGAGAATAGGGGCCGAGATGAATCTCTCCTTCAGTGATTTAAAGGCAGTTTTGGCTGCATGTGACCATTTGGAAAAATCGGATCCCTTTCGGGTCATGTCCGTCAGTGGTTTGACCACCAAGGAATAGTTCTTTATAAACTTTCTATAAAAATTGGCAAACCCCAGGAAGCGTTGCAATGCCTTCAGGTTCTCAGGCAGATCCCAGTCCATAATCGCCCGGACTTTCTCTGGATCCATACGGAAAACTGAATCTGACAACACATACCCCAGAAATGGCAGTTCTTTTACGGCGAACACACATTTCTCTAATTTAGCAAACAATTTGTTGGCCCTTAATATCTGCAGCACTTGTCTCACATGGATCTTATGAGTATCCAGATCCGGGGAATAGACCAGGATGTCATCAAGATATATCACAACAAATCTCCCGATAAGGTGACTAAAAATATCGTTGACAAAATGTTGGAACACCGCAGGCGCATTAGTAAGACCAAATGGCATGACCAGATTTTCATAATGCCCTTCCAGAGTATTAAAAGCCGTTTTCCACTCATCCCCCTCTTTGATGCGAACCAGGTTATAGGCTCCTCTGAGATCCATTTTGGAGAACCATTTAGCTCCAGCAACCTGATTAAAAAGGTCGGGAATGAGAGGAAGAGGATAGGGATCTCGGATAGTTATCCGGTTTAATTCCCGGAAATCCAGGCAAGGACGCAGGCCCCCATCTTTCTTTTTAACGAAAAAGAACCCTGCAGCCACGGGTGAAGAAGAGGGTCTGATGTGTCCTTTAGCCAAACTCTCCGAAATATAATCTTGCATAGCCTTCCTCTCAGGGCCGGAAAGATTGTATAACCGGGTTTTAGGCAGTTTTGCCCCAGGTAATAGATTAATCGGGCAATCATATGGACGATGAGGTGGTAACCCCTGACAACCCTTCTCAGAGAACACATCCATAAAATCTGACAGAAAAACAGGTAAAGATGTTACAGAGAGTGTAGAGCACCTACTACTCAAGCAGTTGTCCTTACAATGTTCACTCCACTCC
Source organism: Bufo bufo (assembly GCF_905171765.1). Lineage (NCBI taxonomy): Eukaryota > Metazoa > Chordata > Amphibia > Anura > Bufonidae > Bufo > Bufo bufo. The sequence goes on from NC_053389.1 coordinate 659,658,507, forward strand.
ACAATCTCCCCGGCCTGCCAATTCACCACTGGATTGTGAGTCACCAGCCAGGGAAGCCCCAATACCATAGGAGCCGGAAGACCATCCAGGACATAACAAGAGATATGCTCTTTATGGAGGTCCCCTACCTGCAGATGGATATTATGGATGATCTGAGTTAACTCTCTCTGAGTAAGAGGGGAGGAGTCGATGGCAAAAACAGGAATAGTTCTGCGTACCGGTTCCGGAGTAAAACCCAGAGGCTGAGCAAACCGTGAATCTACCAAGTTGACCTCCGCCCCACTGTCCAAAAAGACGGAACAGATCTCAGTCTTATTGCCCGCCTCAACGGTAGCGGACAACAAAAACTGAGACATGCGTATGGAGGAAACGAATACGCCCAGACTGTTATCCTCCGCACAATCTGGGGACTCTAGTTTTCCGGCGGCTCCTTTGTTTGTGGTCTCTTGGGTTCTGAGGGACAAAGCTTTACAAAATGACCCCTCCCCCCACAACGAAAACAAACCTCTGACCTACGGCGGAACTTAGGAGGATTCACCCGTCTAGTGGCGCCCCCTATTTGCATTGGTTCGACTGGATCATAACAAACCAATCCCTGCCCTATAGAGGCCTCTGTAAAATTGAATAGTCTCTCCCTGAGTCATCTGTCGATTCTTATGGACAGAGACATAGCAGCCTCAAGAGACCCAGGGACCTCGTATACCGCCAGCGCGTCTTTTAATTTTTCAGACAACCCCTGGCAGAACTGACTCCTAAGGGCTGAGTCGTTCCATAATGTGTCAGTAGCCCACCTACGGAATTTGGAACAATATAGTTCAGCAGACCGGTTCTCTTGCCGAAGTCTACGTAGTTTAGATTCAGCCAGTGAGACCCTGTCCGGGTCATCATATACGAGACCCAGGGCTTCAAAAAACTCCTCCACTGATCGTAAGGCCGGAGAGTCTGATTATAGGGAGAAAGCCCATGCCTGCGGATCTCCTTGCAGGAGAGAAATTACAATGCCCACCCGTTGTTCCTCACCGTCGGAGGATCTAGGGCGTAACCTGAAGAACAATTTGCAAGCTTCTCTGAAGGTTACAAATTGGTCTCTCCCTCCTGAGAACCTATCAGGTAAAGCCAATTTTGGCTCAGGAGTACCTTGGTTTCCCGTAGCAACGGTTGAACCCAAGGATTGCTGCTGCAGCACTGTTGCTTTTAATCCTGCCACTTCAAGGGATAACCCCTGTAATTGTTTCGCCCAAACCGTAACCGGATCCATAGTGGAACAGAAAAAAATACAAAGCAAAACAGCAAGCAAAGAAAAAAAAAAAAAAAAAAGAAATGTCTTTTTTTTTTTAAAAGGCCAGATATACTGTCACGACCGCTATCCCAGCAGCAGTCGTGTCGCACCAGACGGAGGGGAAGGGGGACCCTTATCTACGGATGGGAAATAGAATGGCCACCCCTGACTAACCCTAAGCTGGCACCTGTCTGCCCTGATACCCTAGACCGGGTGTGAACTCATGCGGCGAGCAGGATGCCTAAACCCTCAGTCACCCTAATAAGACTAGACTGGCTGACCCTGACGGACGTTATCTACTCCTGAAAGGTAGTATGGCGAACTCCATGATTACTCTGGCAAACCTGTACGCTCCTAATAGTGGGCAGATTCCCTGGTTGCTGTGCATGCTGGAGATTCTTAAAACCTTCAGAGAGGGACACCTCATAATAGGGGGTGACCTTAATCTCACTCTAGACTCATCCAAAGACACAACTTCTACAGGCCGCCCTCTCTCTAAGAGGAAACTGAGAAGACTTCTCCTCAGTTTCACTGACTTGGGGGTCTCAGATGTCTGGCGCCTCACCCACCCTGAGGAGAAGGATTACACCTTCCACTCGCGGGCGCACAGTACATACCAACGCCTGGACTATCTACTTTTGATGAACCAACTGCTGTCCTCAGTAACAGAGGCCAGCATTGGGAACATAGTCATATCTGACCATACGCCGGTGAGTGTGAAGGTGAGGTTCCACGCAATCCCACCGAAGTCCTGGGTTTGGAGATTGAACGAGACACTTCTAGAAGACGAATCACACAGACGAGCTGTAGATCAACATCTTAGAAACTATGGGAGGCGCACAAGGTGGTTATCACGGGGGAGCTTATAAGTTTAGGCACCAAGGTTAAGAGAAATAGAAACAGTTAGACTCCCTCCTCCAGCAGATCTCCACACTTGAGACTTTGCACAAGAGAGCGAGATCAGTAGAGGTTCTGGAGTCGCTAAAACAGTTGAGACAACAGGTTACAGACCTACTAAAGGTACGGGCTGCTAGAGCCCTAAAGGCCCTGCATTTTAAACAATATCTACACAGGAACAGGGGATCCAAACTAGTTTCTAGCCTTCTAAAGGGACAAAGGAACAAATCCTTTATTCAGGCCATTAAATCGGGTTCAGGCTCACGACTTATTAACACCCCAGCAATAGCACAGGAGTTTTGCTCCTTCTACTCGACTTTGTATAACCTCCCGGCATCCTCCTCTAATCAGCAGCTCGACGACCGCATCACGGAGTTTCTAGGCTCCATTAATATTCTGAGCCTATCCACATAAGATATACGCGGGTTACTCCTGCCATTTATGTTAGAAGAAGTAGACCAAGTCTACTGGGCCCGATGGGTTTCCAATCTCCTATTACAAATTTAGGGACATTCTAATACCTCGCTTTGTCGATGTTTGTAATCATCTGCTTAGAGGCGGATCTCTGTCCCCACAATCCCAGGAAGCACATATAACAATTATTCACAAAGATGGAAAAGATAAAGAGGTCTGTGGAAGTTACAGACCAATATCGCTGCTAAACACCGACCTAAAATGGTGGGCTAAACTGCTTCCTGGGCTGGTGGGTGAAGAGCAAGTGGGCTTTGTGGCAGACAGAGAGGGCAGACATAACATCAGTAGAGTGATACATGCGGCCACACACGCTATTAAAACTAAGTCCCCCCTTGTGCTGCTAGGCACAGATGCAGAGAAGGCGTTCGATAGGGTCAGTTGGCACTATATGAGAAGGGTATTGAATGCCTTTAGCTTCCCAGAGGACTATACATGAGCCATTTTTACATTGTATTCAGCACCATCTGCAAGAGTGCTGGTCAACGGGACCCTATCGGACGAATTCCAAATCAAAAACGGTACCCGCCAGGGATGCCCGTTGTCCCCCACCCTGTTCATTCTCACCCTGGAAACGTTACTGCTAAAGTTCCGCCAGTCCACCACGTAAAACTGGGAAATCACTCCCACAAGATGGCCGCCTTTGTGGACGACCTACTGCTCTTGCTGACGGATCCAGAGGAGGCCCTGCCGGAGGTTCTACAGATATTCTAATCCTTCGGGCTAATCTCGAACTTTAAGATACATTTTTATAAGTCGGAAGCCTTAGGCATATCTCTGTCACCTACCTTGCGAGCTAGGGTTAAAGCCCTCACACCGTTTAAATGGCCTGCCGAGGCAATAAAATATCTGGGAGTCATGATCCCACTAGATCCAAAGCTCCTATTTTGCCTCAATTATTCCCCCGTTACTTACCAAAGTCGCCTCTATTCTCTCAAAAAGCTCCTCACCTTTTCTCACCTGGCTAGGCAGGAAGAATGTCTTAACCACCTACATCCTGCCATTACTTATGTATACCCTACGAGCCCTTCCTATTTCATTACCCTGCAACTTCATAAACAAAATTCAAACCCTTATGAGTAAATATCTTTGGGCTACTGGCCGACCTAGAATGTCCCTCCCCCTGCTCTCTCATAGGAAAAAACATTTCCCTCCCAGACATCCCAGCCTATATTCAGGCCATTCACTTGGAAAGGTGGTTGAGGCTGACCAGACAGGAGATTCACTGTATGCATGTAGATTTCGAGTTGGCCCTTTTGGGCAAAGACTCACTCCACAGACTGTGGTTACCTGTAAAAGTGGGAGAGGGGGTCAAAATAGACAGCGAACTTACCAGAGGGATGTTACGTGCTTGCCACAAATCAAAAGAGCTCAACTCTGGCCAAGCAAAAATCTGTCCTCTGGCTCCTATATCAGTCCTCCCCAACCTTAAGTACCCACAAGTTAGAGACCTGTCTGAAATCTGGCTCTCAATGACCCGACACAGACTGGGTGACTTAACGAAGTTACAGGCCCCTACCGACTTCTACGCTGCCCTTTATGGAAGACCAGACCCTGGGAAGAACTTTATTCAAGGGAATGACTTTGAAAACGTTTGCAGACAGTTTAAGACCTCTAAGCTTGTTCCATTACCAGATCCGACGTGGTTAGAAAACTTCACACTACTGCCAACTCTGCCCTACAAGTGCACCACCCACATATATAGGCAAATGCTCTGTGCAAGAGACTCCAATATGCCACCATGGGTGGCTGACTGGGAGAGAGAGCTACATCTCACAATAGATGATAATAGCAAAAAGTGGGTCCAAAAGTGCTCACACGGTTTCTCCAAATGTATAAAAATACAAGAGAACTCTGTGAAGGTGGCGTTTAGATGGTATAGAACTCCCGAGTACCTTTATAAAATCAATCTCCTCCCCACAGACCTCTGTTGGAGATGTAATGCCGCTACTGGGTCCATCTCCCACATCTGGTGGTTCTGCTCGGCCATTCGCCAATTTTGGAAGCGGTAGAGCAAACTATAAACAAGGTCTGCTCCAAGACCCTGAAACTCACAGCCCAGTTAGTCCTACTCTGGCTGCCCACACCAAATTTTCGCCCAGGGAAGAACAATCTAACCACCCACTTACTTATGGCTGCAAAACTTCTAATTCCCTTGAAATGGAGATCGGTGGACCCTCCGACCTTGGATATGTGGCACGACATTGTTCACCAGATGTGTCAAATGGAGGAATTGATAGGCTGGACATACCACAGTAGAGACCGCTACCTACTACTCTGGCAGCCCTGGCTGAGCTACAGAGCAAGCCTCTCTGACCCTCTGTCCTCAGGAACCAGCTAGAGATATGTGTTGGAGGATATTTTTTTAGGGTCTCCTAGACCTCCCCCCCCCTCGCTTACCCCGTTCACTTCCCCCTCCCCTCCCTCTCCCCCCCGCCTTCTCTCCATCTGCCCCCCCCCCCTCCCCACGTTCCTCCTTAGGGGTACAGTGGTCATGGACCATACACACCAGCGCTTCCGAGAACGTGCGCTGCTATGACCTAATTGATATTCCTGAACGGACTGTAGCTGCAAAACCAGGGTGACACAACAACAGGGCTGTTAGTATTAGTTTGTTGTTTATTCTTTTTCCTCTTTTATACGTTCTATGTTCTCAGTATGTTCACTCTGTAAGGTCATTCACCTGATGGCCCCCTGTGTCCTAGATGAGTGGTCATCCCTCCTAGCTTGTATTGTTAGGCTATGCCGTCGAAGATATTCACTTTGACTTTTTATGATGTGACGCACTCAACATTGTAATTGTGCACTCAACTATGACCTATGTCTAATTAAAAAAAAAGAGATTTCAGACAATGTATCTTGTCCGTCTAGCAGCTGTAAGGCCTGTATGGTCCCATCAGAATTGGCTTGTGATTTGATAGCCAAAAGCAGGAGTGGGTACAAACACAGAAGACTTGCAGAATTCCTTTCAATTGTCATCTCTGTTTCTGATCCACTCCTGTCTTTTTTGGCATTTGCAATACTGATGGATTACTGGCCAAATGCTGACCGAGTGAAGGCGGATGCTCCACAGACAGGACTCGTTTTTTGTGGGTCATTGTTCTGATGGATCAGAGGAAGGGCAAAATAATCAGTGACGTCAAAACATACTTACTGCTAACACCCTCTCCACTCTGTCCGGTGGCTCTACTTGTATAAGCGTTTAATAGAATAGGCTCTGTAGACATCTATGTGAAAAGGAGTCTGCTTCTTCTTGGCACTAACATCAACATGTAAGGCTAAGGTCATGCTTGATTTATTTGGTCAGTTTTGGCCCCGTGACTGCCCAAATAAGTGACGTGTGTAGTGATTTTTGGAGCGACTCCTGTCATCTGCAAGTCATATGGACTCACAGTATTATTTCACTACAACAGACTCCCTATGCGTGTTACTGCAAGCCACAGTGTTCTACACCACTATAAAGGCTCTCTGTAGCCAGGAAATAGATTTTTTTTTAATGTAATGCGCTGCAAACATATTTGAATCAAACCAAATAAAAATAAAAAAAATTGGCGAACCGGCGAATCAAATTTTTTTTAAATTCGCTCATCTCTAATAATAACGTAATCTAAAAATAGCCAGTTATAAAATTGATTGCAATATTTTTATACACTTAAATCAATTAAAGAGGTTATCTAACTGGTCTTTTTTTAAGGGTCACATGGCACATAAAAAAAAGGAAAAGTCTGATTACCCTCCAGGATTCCAGGTCATTGTTGCGTTCTACTGCCTGGTTCCACTCAACACACAGAAAACGACTGCTCAGCCAATCACTTGCTGTAGCTGTGACCCACCTCTGCCAGTGATTGGCTGAGTGATCATTTCTTGTGTGCCAAGAGGGTCCAGGAAGTAGAGACCAGCGGAAAACACCAAAATGGGATTGATGAGGTAAATATCCCTTCTTTTGTTTTGTTTTCCATATGTCTTTTTAACCCTATTTATTTATTTTTTCTACTGCCTGGAAAAACCCTTAATAAGGTATGCTTGTGTTATATGCAGTATCCATTCAATGATGTTTTACTTCACATACCATCAAATCTGTACATTGCATGGAAAGTGTCCCTCAGGCTGGTATATTGTTTGTAAAGATCTAGGCCCAGCTAAAGTTAGCTACATTTTCTTTACCCCTTGAACAAAATTAGAATTCCCCCACCGTACAAACACTTCAACCAATAATACAAAGAATCACTCGTCAACTTCAAGTCGATGCTCGCTGCTGAAAAACAGGTTTACTTCACATCTCTCATATCTTCCCTGTCTTACAATCCTAATCAGTTACAGTATTTAACACTTTTAACTCTCTTCTCTGTCCCTTGATGGCCCCTTCTTCACCTCTCATCTCAGCCAAGGAATTTGCCACAAACAAAAGATTGACAACTAGAGTTGAGCGGACACCTGGATGTTCAGGTTCGACGGGTTCGAACTTCACAAAAAAGTTTGAGTTCAGGACCCGAACTTGACCTGAACTTGACCCCGAACCCGAACCCTATTAAAGTCAATGGGGACCCAAACTTTTAATCACTAAAATGGCTGTAAAAATGTCATGGAAAGGGCTAGAGGGCTGCAAATGGCATCAAAATGTGGTTAAGAGCATGGTAAGTGCTCTGCAAACAAATGTGGATAGGGAAATGACTTTTAATAACATAAAATACGTAAAAATAAAAAAAAAGAATCTTGATCTAGGAGGACCAGGTCCATATGGAGTAGGAGGTTGAGGAGGCAGTGGATGTTGCGGTGTAGGTGGAAGTGGCGGTGGAGGAGGAGGAGGTAGCCTACACTGCTTTTTGGTTTAAAATGTATTTTTATTTTTTTAAATTAGGGTACACCCCAAAACATTGGGAAATATAACCCTCCAGTCGTGCTAAACACACGTTCAGACAACACACTGGCTGCAGGGCAGGCCAGCACCTCCAAGGTGTAAAGGGCAAGCTCAGGCCATGTGCCCAATTTGGAGACCCAGAAGTTGCAGGGGCTGACCCCTGTCAGTCAGTTCGTGTAGGCGTGTGCACATTTACTGCCCCACCATGTCGCACGTCCCCGTGATGTTCACGATCCAATTTGATATCTGCTCTATCAACTTTCGATGTTCTTTTATGCGCCTACCATGGTGATCACGGGTGGCGGGGAATTAGGGTTCCAGGCTGGAGAGGGAGCATGAGAAGTAGAGACCAAATTTAAGGGAGATAAATTTATTTTAAAAAATTGGGATCGAGCAGAAATGTGGGAAAAGCTATTGAGGCGCAAATGTGGAACAAATTACAGAATCCCAAATGTGGGCCAAAAGAGTAAAGCGGAAATGTGGGAAAAGCTTTTAATGCGCAAATGTTGTACAAATTACAGAAGCCCAAATGTGGGCAAAAAGAGTCAAGCGGAAATGTGGGAAAAGCTATTAAGGCGCAAATGTTGTACAAATTACAGAAGCCCAAATGTGGGCCAAAAGAGTCAAAGCGAAAATGTGGGAAAAGCTATTGAGGTGCAAATGTTGGCTAAAAGAGTATAGCGGAAATATGGGACAAATTATTGAAGTGCAAATGTGGTGCAACTTGTTTAAGTTTAAGCATTGAATCAAAGGAGGTGGCGCGCATCAATTAAAGAAGCATTTCAGAAATTTTATTCTCTGTCACCTATGCAGAGCAGGGGTTTATTCACGTCTAAAATTGTATAATGTCAACCCAAGAATGTAACAGAAAAATGACATTCTTAACCTGTCTATTTGGTAGAGCAATGGTCTATGACAGAAAACAATTGTTTATTGTCACCCAAAAATGTAAAATAAAAATTATTTTAATTTATTAAGCTGTCAACTAGGTAGAGGAGGGGTATATTACAACAAAAAATTGGTGAATTTGACCCTAAAATTTAACTGACAAATGTTGTTGTTTTTTTACCGGTCTAATAGGTATAGCAGTGGTACATCACACCAAAAAATGGCTGAATTTCACCAGAAAATGTAACTGCCAATTTTTTACATTTTTTTAACCTGTCTACTAGGTATAGCAGTGGTACTTCACACCCAAAAATTGGTGAATTTCACCAGAAAATGTAAATTACATTATTTTTTTTTTAACGGTCTGCTAGGTATAGCAGTGGTACTATACACCCAAAAATTGGTGAATTTCTCCCGAAAAGAATTTTTAACTGAAAATGTAACAGACAATTTTATTATATTTTTTAACCGGCCTACTAGGAATAGCAGTGGTACATCACACCCAAAAATTGGTGAATTTCACCCGAAAATGTAAATGATAATTTATTTTTATTTTTTAACCTGTCTACTAGGTATAGCAGTGGTACTATACACCCAAAAATTGGTGAATTTCACCAGAAAATGTAAATTAAATTATTATTTTTTTAACGGTCTGCTAGGTATAGCAGTGGTACTATACACCCAAAAATTGGTGAATTTCTCCCGAAAATGTATATGATAATTTTTTTTTTTAACCGGCCTACTAGGTATAGCAGTGGTACTATACACCCAAAAATTTGTGAATTTCACCAGAAAATGTAACTGACAATTATTTTATTTTTTTAACGGTGGAGCAGTTAAAATGGCCGTGTTTCAAATACCTGAATCAAACCCCTGTATTTAAAGGGTGTATCTCACACGGTCTGACCCACGGTAGGCCTCAATTAAAGATTTATTTGCAAAAAATGGCTGTATTTTAAATTCCTGAATCAAACCCCTGTATTTAAAGGGTGTATCTCACACGGCCTGACCCACAGTAGGCCTCAATTAAAGATTTATTTGCCCAAAATGGCTGTATTTAAAATACCTGAACCAAACCCCAGTATGTGAAGGGTGTATCTCACACGGCCTGACCCACAGTAGGCCTCAATTAAACATTTGTTTGCCCAAAAATGGCTGTTTTCAAATACCTGAATCAAACCCCTGTATTTAAAGGGTGTATCTCACACGGCCTGACCCACAGTAGGCCTAAATTAAAGATTTATTTGCCAAAAAATGGCTGTATTTCAAATACCTCAATAAAACCCCTGTATTTAAAGGGTGTATCTCACACGGCCTGACCCACATTAGGCCTCAATTAAAGATTAATTTGCCCAAAATGGCTGTATTTCAAATGCCGGAATCAAACCCCTGTATTTAAATGGTGTATCTCACACGGCCTGACCCACAGTAGGCCTGAATTAAAGATTTGTGCACCAAATGGCGGTATTTCAAATATCTGAATATAACCCAAATGTATAAAGGGTGTATCTCACAATGACATATGCAGCAAAGGCTGCCAAATAAACTTTTTTTGCCCAAACAGGTGTTTGTTTAATAACTCAATATGGCAGCAGTATAAAACCCAGGAATTTCAAACGTCAAGATGCTGCAAGGCCTGAAATATTGTGTATTTTGCCCCAAAAAGGGTGTTTTATTAATGAAAGAATATAAGCCCTGTATATGTGCTGTTCCTTTCATATTGAATTTCTGCACTGTATTATTTCTTGTTTTACCTATGTTGTTTAAGTCTATTGTTCTCTGCTGCCATCTGCTGGCCGGAATTTATATGCTGCACGCCTTCGTTCTTGTTAAATAAAGTTTTATCTCTGGGCGTGGTTTTAGCAGCCTTGGGCCTGGTCACTTCCTGTAGCCTTTTTCAGTGCTGCATCCTTTGTGACTAGAGACACACACCTCGGCTTGTGAAGGCATCAGTTTTTGACCAGCAGTTGCCTCAGCAGTTAGCCTCAGGAAAGACATCCACATGACAGCATCTACTGCATTCCTGTATTGCATCACTGTATGTCACTGCTCTGGATCAAATAAACCCACGTTTGATTGCATCCTCATGTCTACATCTGGATCCATCTAACCTGAGCATCTGCCGGTCCGGTCTGCTCCACTGCTTGGATACGAAGGTAGGCCAGTCACAAAGTCATTATCAGTTACACCTTCATTCGCCTTCATGTGGGGACAGAACAGTCAAAAACTGCCTTAAAGCCTTTTACCCCAGTCAATATCTGTCTGAATGTCCAATGCCGGCTGCAGGTTCCCTCAGAGCCCAGCGCCACACTCAGGAACCTCCCCTGCAACAGGCCCACTCCCAGCAAATCTGCCCGGCAACAGTGCACGTCCCATAAGCCTAAGGGGAAGCACGGCGTGTCCGCAGTAGATATACCCTCGCCTGGAAGTCCTCCACTACTCGCCAAGCCACTTTCTACATCCTATGTTAACCCTTGCTCGCATGATATAAGAACTGTTCACGCACGCGGGGCCTCCCTCAAACCAAAACCCCGCAATTCACTCAAGACACCTTGGGAAACTCATCGGGGTGCCTCATCTGAGCCGCACTGCAATTTTCAACCCCCAATTCAAAAGTTCATTTTCTTAACCACCTCAGCCCCCAGTGCTTAAACACCCTGAAAGACCAGGCCACTTTTTACACTTCTGACCTACACTACTTTCACCGTTTATTGCTCGGTCATGCAACTTACCACCCAAATGAATTTTACCTCCTTTTCTTCTCACTAATAGAGCTTTCATTTGGTGGTATTTCATTGCTGCTGACATTTTTACTTTTTTTGTTATTAATCGAAATTTAACGATTTTTTTGCAAAAAAATGACATTTTTCACTTTCAGTTGTAAAATTTTGCAAAAAAAACGACATCCATATAGAAATTTTGCTCTAAATTTATAGTTCTACATGTCTTTGATAAAAAAAAATGTTTGGGTAAAAAAAAATGGTTTGGGTAAAAGTTATAGCGTTTACAAACTATGGTACAAAAATGTGAATTTCCGCTTTTTGAAGCAGCTCTGACTTTCTGAGCACCTGTCATGTTTCCTGAGGTTCTACAATGGCCAGACAGTACAAACACCCCACAAATGACCCCATTTCTGAAAGTACACACCCTAAGGTATTCGCTAATGGGCATAGTGAGTTCATAGAACTTTTTATTTTTTGTCACAAGTTAGCGGAAAATGATGATTTTTTTTTTTTTTCTTACAAAGTCTCATATTCCACTAACTTGTGACAAAAAATAAAAAGTTCTATGAACTCACTATGCCCATCAGCGAATACCTTGGGGTCTCTTCTTTCCAAAATGGGGTCACTTGTGGGGTAGTTATACTGCCCTGGCATTCTAGGGGCCCAAATGTGTGGTAAGGAGTTTGAAATCAAATTCAGTAAAAAATGACCTGTGAAATCCGAAAGGTGCTCTTTGGAATATGGGCCCCTTTGCCCACCTAGGCTGCAAAAAAGTGTCACACATCTGGTATCCCCGTACTCAGGAGAAGTTGAGGAATGTGTTTTGGGGTGTCTTTTTACATATACCCATGCTGGGTGAGATAAATATCTTGGTCAAATGACAACTTTGTATAAAAAAATGGGAAAAGTTGTCTTTTGCCAAGATATTTCTCTCACCCAGCATGGGTATATATAAAATGACACCCCAAAACACATTCCCCACCTTCTCCTGAGTACGGAGATACCAGATGTGTGACACTTTTTTGCAGCCTAGGTGGGCAAAGGGGCCCATATTCCAAAGAGCACCTTTCGGATTTCACTCATCATTTTTTACAGAATTTGATTTCTAACTCCTTACCACACATTTGGGCCCCTAGAATGCCAGGGCAGTATAACTACCCCACAAGTGACCCCATTTTGGAAAGAAGACACCCCAAGCTATTCCGTGAGGGGCATGGCGAGTTCCTAGAATTTTTTATTTTTTGTCACAAGTTAGTGGAAAATGATGATTTTTTTTTTTTTTTTTTTTTCATACAAAGTCTCATATTCCACTAACTTGTGACAAAAAATAAAAACTTCCATGAACTCACTATGCCCATCAGCGAATACCTTGGGGTCTCTTCTTTCCAAAATGGGGTCACTTGTGGGGTAGTTATACTGCCCTGGCATTCTAGGGGCCCAAATGTGTGGTAAGGAGTTTGAAATCAAATTCTGTAAAAAATGACGAGTGAAATCCGAAAGGTGCTCTTTGGAATATGGGCCCCTTTGCCCACCTAGGCTGCAAAAAAGTGTCACACATCTGGTATCCCCGTACTCAGGAGAAGTTGAGGAATGTGTTTTGGGGTGTCTTTTTACATATACCCATGCTGGGTGAGATAAATATCTTGGTCAAATGACAACTTTGTATAAAAAAATGGGAAAAGTTGTCTTTTGCCAAGATATTTCTCTCACCCAGCATGGGTATATGTAAAATGACACCCCAAAACACATTCCCCACCTTCTCCTGAGTACGGAGATACCAGATGTGTGACACTTTTTTGCAGCCTAGGTGGGCAAAGGGGCCCATATTCCAAAGAGCACCTTTCGGATTTCACTCGTCATTTTTTACAGAATTTGATTTCAAACTCCTTACCACACATTTGGGCCCCTAGAATGCCAGGGCAGTATAACTACCCCACAAGTGACCCCATTTTGGAAAGAAGACACCCCAAGCTATTCCGTGAGGGGCATGGCGAGTTCCTAGAATTTTTTATTTTTTGTCACAAGTTAGTGTAAAATGATGATTTTTTTTTTTTTTTTTTTTTTCATACAAAGTCTCATATTCCACTAACTTGTGACAAAAAATAAAAACTTCCATGAACTCACTATGCCCATCAGCGAATACCTTGGGGTCTCTTCTTTCCAAAATGGGGTCACTTGTGGGGTAGTTATACTGCCCTGGCATTCTAGGGGCCCAAATGTGTGGTAAGGAGTTTGAAATCAAATTCTGTAAAAAATGACGAGTGAAATCCGAAAGGTGCTCTTTGGAATATGGGCCCCTTTGCCCACCTAGGCTGCAAAAAAGTGTCACACATGTGGTATTGCCGTACTCAGGAGAAGTTGAGGAATGTGTTTTGGGGTGTCTTTTTACATATACCCATGCTGGGTGAGATAAATATCTTGGTCAAATGACAACTTTGTATAAAAAAATGGGAAAAGTTGTCTTTTGCCAAGATATTTCTCTCACCCAGCATGGGTATATATAAAATGACACCCCAAAACACATTCCCCACCTTCTCCTGAGTACGGAGATACCAGATGTGTGACATTTTTTTGCAGCCTAGGTGGGCAAAGGGGCCCATATTCCAAAGAGCACCTTTCGGATTTCACAGGTCATTTTTTACTGAATTTGATTTCAAACTCCTTACCACACATTTGGGCCCCTAGAATGCCAGGGCAGTATAACTACCCCACAAGTGACCCCATTTTGGAAAGAAGAGACCCCAAGGTATTCGCTGATGGGCATAGTGAGTTCATGGAAATTTTTTTTTTTTGCCACAAGTTAGTGGAATAGGAGACTTTGTATGAAAAAAAAAAAAAAAAAAAAAATCATCATTGTCCACTAACTTGTGACAAAAAATAAAAAATTCTAGGAACTTGCCATGCCCCTCACGGAATACCTTGGGGTGTCTTCTTTCCAAAATGGGGTCACTTGTGGGGCAGTTATACTGCCCTGGCATTTTCCAGGGGCCCTAATATCTGGAAAGTAGGTAAATGACCTGTGAAATCTGAAAGGTGCTCTTTGGAATGTGGGCCCCTTTGCCCAGCTAGGCTGCAAAAAAGTGTCACACATCTGGTATCTCCGTACTCAGGAGAAGGTAAGGAATGTGTTTTGGGGTGTCATTTTACATATACCTATGCTGGGTGAGAGAAATATCTTGGCAAAAGACAACTTTTCCCATTTTTTTTATACAAAGTTGGCATTTGACCAAGATATTTATCTCACCCAGCATGGGTATATGTAAAATGACACCCCAAAACATATTCCCCAACTTCTGCTGAATACGGAGATACCACATGTGTGACACTTTTTTGCAGCCTAGGTGGGCAAAGGGGCCCAAATTCCTTTTAGGAGGGCATTTTTAGACATTTGGATACCAGACTTCTTCTCACGCTTTGGGGCCCCTAAAATGCCAGGGCAGTATAAATACCCCACATGTGACCCCATTTTGGAAAGAAGACACCCCAAGGTATTCAATGAGGGGCATGGCGAGTTCATTGAAAAAAAAAAATTTTGGCACAAGTTAGCGGAAATTGATTTTTTGGATTTTGTTCTCACAAAGTCTCCCTTTCCGCTAACTTGGGACAAAAATTTCAATCTTTCATGGACTCAATATGCCCCTCAGCGAATACCTTGGGGTGTCTTCTTTCCAAAATGGTGTTATTTGTGGGGTGTTTGTACTGCCCTGGCATTTGAGGGTCTCCGCAATCATTACATATATGCCCAGCATTAGGAGTTTCTGCTATTCTCCTTATATTGAGCATACGGGTAATGAGATTTTTTTTTTCCGTTCAGCCTCTGGGCTGAAAGAAAAAAATGAACGGCACAGATTTCTTCATTCGCATCGATCAATGTGGATGAAAAAATCTCTGCCAAAAAAAGAAAAAGGAGGGGAAAGGCGTCTGCCAGGACATAGGAGCTCCGCCCAACATCCATACCCACTTCAGCTCGTATGCCCTGGCAAACCAGATTTCTCCATTCACATCAATCGATGTGGATGAATAAATCATTGCCGGGATTTTTTTTTTTATATATACAAAGTGTTTGCCAAAGTATATGAACACCGCCACCTCCTCAGCTCATATGCCTCGGCAAACATATCTTTTACTGCAGAGGAGAAATCTCGTCTTGCAGCGCCGCATACACCGACTTGCGTGTAATCTGACAGCAGCGCAATGCTTCTGTCCGAATGCACATCAGTGCTGCAGCTGGTCGATCGGTTGGTCCACCTGGAAGGTAAAAAAAACAAAACAAAAAAGAAAAAACCAGGCCGCAACGCAATAACTTTATTAACTGTTGAACAGAACATAGAAACTTTTTTTAAACTTTTTTAACTGAACGTTTAACTTTTTTACTTACCGGTATTTTTTTTTTTGTTTAGTTTTTTTTACCTTTATAGAGCAAACCTCTCCTTCCCCATGGGACAATGTGCAAAGCGCAAATCGCCCAAAGATGTGGCGAAGTACGTTATGCACTTTATCCCAGGTGAAAGGAGAGGTTTGCAGCAGCTGTGAGAGAAAGGGCCCTAATAGCCCTGTGTGCCTGTCCTGGTGAGATGTGATCCCTATGCTAGGTGTACCTGTGTGTGGTACTTCCGGAAACACTCACCATAGCATAGGGCAGGGTGGTCCGGACAGTCAGGACAGAAATAGCGGGTGTCACGCCTTATTCCACTCCTGCTACAGACACGACATTTTTTTCGGGGTGGCGGTTGGGTTGAGGTACCAGCAACGACACTGGGGAAATGTCGCTCGTGTAGACGGCTAACTACACTGGTGGATGGGGCCACGGAACCTCCCGGATAAATGAGGTTCTCGATGATCTCTTCCTGGAATTTGAGGAAGGATCCTGTTCTCCCAGCCTTACTGTAGAGAACAAAACTATTATAGGCAGCCAATTGAATTAAATATACAGACACCTTCTTATACCAGCGTCTGGTTCTGCGGGAAACTAAATAGGGAGCCAACATCTGGTCATTGAAGTCCACCCCTCCCATGAGCGCATTATAGTCGTGGACTGAGAGGGGCTTTTCAATGACACGGGTTGCCCTTTCAATTTGGATTGTCGTGTCTGCGTGAATGGAGGAGAGCATGTAAACGTCACGCTTGTCTCTCCATTTCACCGCGAGCAGTTCTTCGTTACACAAGGCAGCCCTCTCCCCCCTTGCAAGACGGGTGGTTACAAGCCGTTGGGGGAAGCCCACGCGACTAGTTCGCGCGGTGCCACAGGCGCAAATCCGTTCTAGAAACAAATGCCTAAAGAGGGCCACACTTGTGTAAAAATTGTCCACATAAAGATGGTACCCCTTGCCGAATAAGGGTGACACCAAGTCCCAGACTGTCTTCCCACTGCTCCCCAGGTAGTCAGGGCAACCGACCGGCTCCAGGGTCTGATCTTTTCCCTCCTAGATCCGAAATTTGTGGGTATAGCCTGTGGCCCTTTCACAGAGCTTATACAATTTGACCCCATACCGGGCACGCTTGCTTGGGATGTATTGTTTGAAGCCAAGGCGCCCGGTAAAATGTATTAGGGACTCGTCTACGCAGATGTTTTGCTCAGGGGTATACAAATCTGCAAATTTCTGGTTGAAATGGTCTATGAGGGGCCGAATTTTGTGGAGCCGGTCAAAAGCTGGGTGGCCTCTGGGACGGGAGGTGGTGTTGTCGCTAAAGTGCAGGAAACGCAGGATGGTCTCAAATCGTGTCCTGGACATAGCAGCAGAGAACATGGGCATGTGATGAATCGGGTTCGTGGACCAATATGACCGCAATTCATGCTTTTTAGTTAGACCCATGTTGAGGAGAAGGCCCAGAAAAATTTTAAGTTCGGAAACTTGGACTGGTTTCCACCGGAAAGACTGGGCATAAGAGCTTCCCGGGTTGGCGGATATAAATTGTGTGGCATACCGGTTTGTCTCTGCCACGACTAAGTCCAAGAGCTCCGCAGTCAAGAACAGCTCAAAAAATCCCAGGGCCGAACCGATTTGAGCCGTCTCAACCCGAACTCCAGACTGGGCGGTGAAAGGGGGAACTACAGGTGCGGCTGAAGTTGGTGACTGCCAATCAGGGTTTGCCAGCACCTCAGGGATTCTAGGGGCTCTACGGGCCTGTCTGCGCGGTGGCTGCGACGGGGTAACTAGTGCACGTGCCACCGTACCAGCTTCAACTGCCCTTCTGGTGCTCGCCACGTCACCATGTTGTACGGCAGTGCTGGTACTAGGTCCAGGAAGGGCTGCGCTGCTGGTGTATGCCTCACCACGTGATCCGGCAGCGACAGCCCCACTCTGCTGCTCTTGAAGCGGATCCTGCATAACCTGTGGTCTAGCGACACGGGGCCGGGTACGCCTGGTGCTGCCAGGGACCTCCACCTCCTCGTCCGAACTTTGGGTCAGAGAGCCACTGCTTTCCACAGGTTCATATTCTGACCCGCTAGATTCGTCAGATGAGGGTTCCCACTCCTCATCCGACTGGGTCAGAATCCTGTAGGCCTCTTCAGAAGAATACCCCCTGTTTGACATTTTGGACTACTAAATTTAGGGGTATTCCCTGAGACTACCCAAGAAAAAAAGCAAGCCTGTCTTACAAAGGGGAGGCTAGCGAAGTACCGGAGGCCGCTGCGGTTGATAAAAAATATCAAAACTGATTTTTTTATCGCCGCAGTGCGTGTAAAGTGAATGTGCAGTGATCAAAAAACAAATTTTTTTTTGTCACTGCGGTGGGGCGGGCGTGGGTGAACGCACGTGTGGGCGACCGATCAGGCCTGATCGGGCAAACACTGCGTTTTGAGTGGAGGGCGAACTAAAGTGACACTAATACAATTATAGATCTGACCGTGATCAGTTTTGATCACTTACAGATACTATAAAAGTACAAATGCTGATTAGCGATACGCTAAACAGCGAATAAAAGTGACTGCGGTGCGGTGGGCTGGGCGCTAACTGGCGCTAACTACCTAACCAAGGGGCCTAAACTATCCCTAAAACCTAACAGCCAATACTAGTGGGAAAAAAAAGTGACAGTTTACACTGATCACTTTTTGTCTTTCACTAAGTGATTGACAGGGGGCGATCAAGGGGTTAATTAGGATGATGGGGGTGATGGAAGGTGATCAGGGGCTAAGGTGTAGTGTTGGTGGGTACTCACAGTGATCTCTGCTTCTCTGCTGGATCCAACCGACGAAAAGGACCAGCAGAGAAGCAGAGAAGCCATATAACAGATCATATTTACTAATATGATCTGTTATCTGGCTTCTGATTTGATTTTTTGAAAATCGCCAGCCTGCCAGCCAATGATCGTTGCTGGCAGGCTGGTGACGAAATACTTCTTTAACTTTTGCCGGCCCGCGATGCGCATGCGCGGGCCGGCAATGCACGAAATCTCGCGTCTCGCGAGAGGACGCACCGGCGCGTCCACCCAGAACAACAGGACCGCCGCAAAGACGCAATCCTGCGTACGGCGGTCCTGAGGAGGTTAAAGAGACAGCGCACCTTAAATCAAAATGGCCGAAAAGGACCTTGTACAGTTCCCCAGTGATGAAACAAAGCAAATGCAACCTGATACTGATCATTATGGAGAGCTGGAGGTAGAAACCACACTTCCAGCAGACCAAGTCACGCGACCAAGGCGCTCTCTCAAACCAACTATAAAGATCACAGAAAACTATCACACCAGGAAAGATGAGCTATGTGACAACCTGGAAGAGTTATGGGAACGAGTTTCCTCCCTCATATCAGGACTTAAGTCCTCCTCAGGCGATGCCACCAGCTTACAAGTTGCCGTCGTGCGGCTGAACGCAGCCCATGAAAGATACAAGAGACTGTCCACAAGGTATATAACCTTTCTAAAAGACTCTAATATTGAAGAAGCCCCGTCAGAATTGTGAAAGGCAGAATCAATAGACCGACAAAGAGACGCCATGGTTCTGGACGCTAAAGATAAAGTGGAACTCCGCATCTCTCATTTGCAAGAAACTAGATCACACAGATCACATTCGTCTAAACATTCCTCACGGTCCTACAGATCATCATGCTCTAGAAGCTCCAACCTGAGCGACAGATTACTAGAGGCCCGCATAAATGCAGAGCAATCCAAAGTGAGGCGTTCCTTCACCGAAAAAGAAGTCCTTGCGAGAACAGAAGCACAGACGGCGGCGGCCAAGAGGGCAGAAGCGGAGGCAGAAGCCAAGAGGGCAGAAGCGGAGGCAGAAGCCAAGAGGGCGGAGGCAGAAGCCAAGAGGGCAGAAGCAGAGGCTCGAATAAAGATCCTTGAATCAGAGAGGGAAGAGGAAATCGCATTAGCAAGAGTAAGACTACTTGAGCAAGCATTGAGCCAAGGCCTTGATTCAGTCTGCTTACCACCAGAGGAGATAGACGATCCAGTTGATCGCACCAGCGACTACGTACTGAAACAGTTATCTGCACCACCCCCAGTGTGCAGTACTGTCCAAGCCAAAAACACTGAAACCTCCAAATCAGCTCTACCTGCAGGGGCAGCGATACCCACAGCACCCGAGCAATCCAATAACAGTTGCCCAGACGCACCCTCTCAAGGGCAGTTATTACAGCAAGATGGCTACCAGGTGTTTCCTGGCCTACCTCCACAGCTCAAGCAGCAGTCATCAGAATCTACAGAGGCTAGACCACAGCTCAACCCTGCAGCAACATCATTCTACCCGGAAGCATCTCACCCTTTCACGCCATGCAGCCTATACGCCCCAGGGGCATCACAAGTTGTCATGGCAACAAGCAGTGAGAAATCAGATATGTCTGAGTTTGCCAGGTTTATGGTGAGCAGAGAGCTAATTAACACCAGTCTCTCAAAATTTGATGACCGTGCGGAGAGCTACAGAGCCTGGAAGGCAACCTTCAAAGCTGCCATCGCCAACCTCAACCTAACCGCAGAGCAGGAGCTCGACCTCTTGATCAAATGGCTGGGCCCAGGCTCCACAAATCGCATCAAGAGCCTTATAACTGTCTATGTGGGACAAGCAGAAGCAGGTCTCGCCGCAGCCTGGCAGAGACTCGAACGCACCTTCGGCAGTGCAGAAGCAATAGAGAAGGCACTATTCAGGAGACTGCAGAACGTCCCCAAGATCAGTCTCAAAGATGTCCATAAGCTTCAGGATTTAAGTGATTTGCTCATGGAACTGGAGCTCGCCAAAAGAGACCCTCGTCTGTCCGGGCTGTGCTACCTGGATACAGCCCATGGGGCGAACCCAATTGTCGTGAAGTTACCATACAGCCTGCAAGAGAAGTGGGCGGCATCAGTCTCAAGGTACAAAAGAGTGCATGACGTCACTTTTCCCCCATTTATTCATTTCTGTAGGTTCATCGATGAACAGTCCCAGATGAGGAATGACCCCAGCCTCGACTTCCTGGAGTTCAATACTACAGCCTCAGTGACACCATCATCAAGGTATGAAAGTATTGTACATAAACACAGAGACTTTAAGAGCAGCGTGAATGTTAGAAAGACTAACCTACCATCATCTGCAGTACCCACTGGTAGACAGTACACTACCTCATCAGGAGACAAGGCCTTCAATCGTGAATGTCCCATTCATAAAAAACCACACTCACTGAACAAATGCAGAGGATTTAGATCCAAAACCATACAGGAGCGCAAGAAAGTCCTCACCGAGCTTGGGGTATGTTTCAAGTGCTGCGCTTCATTGGAGCACATGGCTAAGGACTGTAAATCCATTATCAAATGTGAGGAGTGTCATAGTAAAAGACATGCCTCAGCTATGCACCCAACTCCTCTCACAAGGGATTCACCGGCTGCTGTCACCACCAGTCCTGCTCAAAGTCATGGCGGGGAGCCCCAGAACCACGCTAACACAGCCACTGCTGTTTCCTGCTCATGCTTGGACGTATGTGGGGAGGGCCAGAGTGAGAAATGTTGTGCCCGCATATGCCTAATCAAGGTCTACCCGGAGGGGCTACCAGAAAAGGCAGTAAAAATGTATGCCATCATTGACGACCAAAGCAACCGCTCTCTAGCAGGACCTAAATTCTTTGAAGCCTTTGGAATAAAGGGACCATCAGAACCCTACATCTTAAACACCTGCTCGGGTCGCATAGAGACTAGCGGCAGGAGGGCACAAGGATTCATTGCTTGTTCCGTCAGTGGAGATACGGAAATACCTCTACCGACACTGATCGAATGCGATCAAATACCCAACCATAGGGATGAAATTCCTACCCCGGAAGCTGCATTTCACCATCCACACCTAAGGCACCTAGCCAACGTTATCCCACCTATGGACAACAACGCTGAGATTCTACTCCTGCTTGGCAGAGACAATCTAAGGGTACACAAGGTGCGTCAACAGTGTAATGGTCCCGACTATGCACCATATACCCAGAGACTGGACCTGGGATGGGTAGTCATAGGAAATGTATGCTTGGATCAACCAAGAATCCGCTCTTTCAAAACGTACGTGCGTGGAGATGGACGCACAACTTGCATTAAGCCTTGCCCTCATCACTATGAGGTGAAAGAGAAGCCTCCAGACCTCATACAACCACCTGACGACATTCCTCCCTTTGCCGACAACTTTGGAAGATTAGTCTTTCATACCAGCAAGGACGATGATAAAGTAGCTTTGTCAGTAGAGGACAGAGAATTTATCAAGATAATGGACAATGAGTTCCTTAAAGACGAAACCAATCACTGGGTTTCTCCATTACCCTTCCGAGCTACCAGGGTGAGACTCCCGAACAATAGGGAACAAGCTCTGTCTAGATTTAACTCTCTTCAGCGTACCATGAACAGTAAGCCTGAGATGAGAGAACACATCGTTGCCTTTATCGACAAAATATTCCGCAACAACCATGCAGAACCAGCTCCATCCTTAGGGAAGAACGACGAGTGCTGGTACTTGCCTTCATTTGGAGTGTATCACCCACGGAAACCTAATCAAATTAGGGTTGTTTTCGACTCAAGTGCCAAACATCAAGGTGTATCGCTTAATGATGTCCTTCTCACAGGTCCTAATCTGACGAATAACCTAGTTGGAGTGCTGATGAGGTTCAGAAAAGAGCTCGTTGCCATCACCGCCGACATTGAACAGATGTTCCACTGTTTCGTAGTCAGAGAGGACCACCGGAATTTCCTCAGGTTTCTGTGGTACAAGAATAACGACACCAACGCAGAGATGGCAGAATATCGAATGAGGGTACACGTATTTGGAAACAGCCCTTCACCTGCCGTGGCAACTTACGGCCTTCGGCGCACTGCATTAGAGGGAGAATCCAAGTACGGTAAAGACGCCAGAGACTTTGTAGAAAAGGACTTCTACGTAGACGATGGACTCAAATCACTACCGACTGAAGAAGCGGCTATCGATCTGCTCAAAAGGACTCAAAGTATGTTGTACCAAGCTAAACTTAGACTACACAAAATTGCTTCAAACAGCCTGGCCGTTATGAGGGCCTTCGAATCAGGCGATCATGCACCAGGATTCAAGGACATTAACTTGGGACTGGACAGTCCACCTGTGCAGAGGAGCTTGGGCCTCAGATGGGATCTCTCAGCTGACTCCTTCGGTTTTCAGATAAGTTGTGCAGACAAGCCATTCACAAAGCGAGGCGTCCTATCAGTGGTAAACAGCCTATTTGATCCGCTGGGATTTGTAGCGCCCATCACCATACAAGGTAAATCTTTACTGAGACAGTTTTCTGAAACAGTCAAGGATTGGGATACCCCACTTCTCTCTGAGAAAGAGCAAAAATGGGAAACCTGGAAGCGATCCTTGTGTGCCTTGGATGAGATCCACATCCCGAGATGCTATATTAAAACCTCACTTTCCTCTAGCATAAAGAAAGAACTCCACGTGTTCTCGGACGCCTCCACGGAGGCCATCGCAGCGGTTGCCTATCTGAAGGTGACAGAACCCAACAACCAAAATCACGTTGGATTCGTCTTTGGTAAGGCTAAGTTAGCCCCCAAGCCCGATCATACTATTCCCAGACTGGAACTTTGTGGGACTGTGTTGGCAGTGAAGATCGCGGATTTCATACAACAAGAACTGGGTGTCGACATAGCTGAAGTCCAGTATTACACCGACAGTAAGGTCGTTTTAGGATACATCCACAATCGGACCAAGCAAATTTATGTGTACGTTAGTAACCGCATAGAGAGGATCAGGAGGTCCTCCAAACCTGTACCATCCGAACTTAATCCAGCAGATCATGCCACTAGGCCTATGTCTATAGGTTCCTTTACTAACTCTACTTGGCTTACAGGTCCAGAGTTTCTACTTGGAGAGGCGGACGAATGTGTACAGGAAGTTTTCAGCATCCAGGATCCGGATAATGATCCAGAAATCCGCGCTGAAGTTAGTGCACTAGTCACTGGAACTACGCAAACCGCTTCGGTTGTCAGCGCTTTGAACGTTTCTCCATTTGGATGAGACCCATCGAGAACGTCCCTGATGGGTGAACAGGACTGTATCAAGCTTCGCAGATCTTCTCCATTCCAAGTTGGAAAACAGGACTATCTATGTTTGCATTCTAACATGTTTTCTTTTACAGGTTGTTTATATTTTATGGACATTCGTCATAGTGAAATCCCAAAAGTGAATTTCAGACGGGGAGTGTGCTGTTCCTTTCATATTGAATTTCTGCACTGTATTATTTCTTGTTTTACCTATGTTGTTTAAGTCTATTGTTCTCTGCTGCCATCTGCTGGCCGGAATTTGTATGCTGCACGCCTTCGTTCTTGTTAAATAAAGTTTTATCTCTGGGCGTGGTTTTAGCAGCCTTGGGCCTGGTCACTTCCTGTAGCCTTTTTCAGTGCTGCATCCTTTGTGACTGGAGACACACACCTCGGCTTGTGAAGGCATCAGTTTTTGACCAGCAGTTGCCTCAGCAGTTAGCCTCAGGAAAGACATCCACATGACAGCATCTACTGCATTCCTGTATTGCATCACTGTATGTCACTGCTCGTCACTGCTCTGGATCAAATAAACGCACGTTTGATTGCATCCTCATGTCTACGTCTGGATCCATCTAACCTGAGCATCTGCCGGTCCGGTCTGCTCCACTGCTTGGATACGAAGGTAGGCCAGTCACAAAGTCATTATCAGTTACACCTTCATTCGCCTTCATGTGGGGACAGAACATGTGCTGTTCCTTTCATATTGAATTTCTGCACTGTATTATTTCTTGTTTTACCTATGTTGTTTCTATCTATTGTTCTCTGCTGCCATCTGCTGGCCGGAATTTGTATGCTGCATGCCTCGTTCGTTGTCTATAAAGTTTTATCTCTGGGCGTGGTTTTAGCAGCCTTGGGCCTGGTCACTTCCTGTAGCCTTTTTCAGTGCTGCATTCCTTTGTGACTGGAGACACACACCTCGGCTTGTGAAGGCATCAGTTTTTGACTGTTCTGTCCCCACATGAAGGCGAATGAAGGTGTAACTGATAATGGCTTTGTGACTGGCCTACCTTCGTATCCAAGCAGTGGAGCAGACCGGACCGGCAGATGCTCAGGTTAGATGGATCCAGACGTAGACATGAGGATGCAATCAAACGTGGGTTTATTTGATCCAGAGCAGTGACATACAGTGATGCAATACAGGAATGCAGTAGATGCTGTCATGTGGATGTCTTTCCTGAGGCTAACTGCTGAGGCTACTGCTGAGGCAACTGCTGGTCAAAAACTGATGCCTTCACAAGCCGGTCTAATAGGTATAGCAGTGGTACATCACACCAAAAAATTGCTGAATTTCACCAGAAAATGTAACTGCCAATTTTTTACATTTTTTTAACTGGTCTACTTGGTATAGCAGTGGTACATCACACCCAAAAATTGGTGAATTTTACCAGAAAATGTACCATACAAATTTTTTTATTGTTTAACCTGTCTACTAGGTATAGCAGTGGTACTTCACACCCAAAATTTTTTGAATTTTTAACTGAAAATGTAACAGACAATTTTATTTTATTTTTTAACCGGCCTACTAGGAATAGCAGTGGTACATCACACCCAAAAATTGGTGAATTTCACCCGAAAATGTAAATGACAATTTATTTTTATTTTTTAACCTGTCTACTAGGTATAGCAGTGGTACTATACACCCAAAAATTGGTGAATTTCACCAGAAAATGTAAATTACATTTTTTTTTTTTAACGGTCTGCTAGGTATAGCAGTGGTACTATACACCCAAAAATTGGTGAATTTCTCCCGAAAATGTATATGATAATTTTTTTTTTTAACCGGCCTACTAGGTATAGCAGTGGTACTATACACCCAAAAATTTGTGAATTTCACCAGAAAATGTAACTGACAATTTTTTATTTTTTTTTAACGGTGGAGCAGTTAAAATGGCCGTGTTTCAAATACCTGAATCAAACCCCTGTATTTAAAGGGTGTATCTCTGTATCTCACACGGTCTGACCCACGGTAGGCCTCAATTAAAGATTTATTTGCAAAAAATGGCTGTATTTCAAATACCTGAATCAAACCCCTGTATTTAAAGGGTGTATCTCACACGGCCTGACCCACAGTAGGCCTCAATTAAAGATTTATTTGCCCAAAATGGCTGTATTTAAAATACCTGAACCAAACCCCAGTATGTGAAGGGTGTATCTCACACGGCCTGACCCACAGTAGGCCTCAATTAAACATTTGTTTGCCCAAAAATGGCTGTTTTCAAATACCTGAATCAAACCCCTGTATTTAAAGGGTGTATCTCACACGGCCTGACCCACAGTAGGCCTAAATTAAAGATTTATTTGCCCAAAATGGCTGTATTTCAAATACCTCAATAAAACCCCTGTATTTAAAGGGTGTATCTCACACGGCCTGACCCACATTAGGCCTCAATTAAAGATTTGTTTACCCAAAATGACTGTATTTCAAATGCCGGAATCAAACCCCTGTATTTAAATGGTGTATCTCACACGGCCTGACCCACAGTAGGCCTGAATTAAAGATTTGTGCACCAAATGGCGGTATTTCAAATATCTGAATATAACCCAAATGTATAAAGGGTGTATCTCACAATGACATATGCAGCAAAGGCTGCCAAATAAACTTTTTTTGCCCAAACAGGTGTTTGTTTAATAACTCAATATGGCAGCAGTATAAAACCCAGGAATTTCAAACGTCAAGATGCTGCAAGGCCTGAAATATTGTGTATTTTGCCCCAAAAAGGGTGTTTTATTAATGAAAGAATATAAGCCCTGTATATACAGGGTGTATCTCACACAGCCTGACCCACAGTAGGCCTGAATTAAAGATTTGTGCACCAAATGGCGGTATTTCAAATATCTGAATATAACCCAAATGTATAAAGAGTGTATCTCACAATGACATATGCAGCAAAGGCTGCCAAATAAACTTTTTTTGCCCAAACGGGTGTTTGTTTAATAACTCAATATGGCAGCAGTATATAACCCAGGAATTTCAAACGTCAAGATGCTGCAAGGCCTGAAATATTGTGTATTTTGCCCCAAAAAGGGTGTTTTATTAATGAAAAAATATAAGCCCTGTATATACAGGGTGTATCTCACACGGCCTGACCCACAGTAGGCCTCAATGAAAGATTTGTGCACCAAATGGCGGTATTTCAAATATCTGAATATAACCCAAATGTATAAAGGGTGTATCTCACAATGACATCTGCAGCAAAGGCAGCCAACTAAAAAATTTTTGCCCAAACGGGTGTTTGTTTAATTACTGAATTTGACAGCAGTATATAACCCTGTAATTTCACACGTGCTGATGCTGCAAGGCCTGAAAATTGTGGTTTTTGGTAAAAAAAAAAAAAGTGTGTCTTTAAAACCCCATAAAATGTTGGCTGTATTTCTAGCTTAAATTGCACACTGACTAATCCAGAAATTGTATATTGCCAAAAAAGAGTTTTTTTGGTAACAAAATATGAAAGCTGTATATATTAACTTGAATTTAATACTTGCAGATCAGGAAAATAGTGTTTTCTGGCAAAAAAGTGTGTTTTTAAAACCTCAGAAAATGATGGCTATATTTCTAGCTTAAATTGCACACTGACTAATCCAGATGTTGTATATTGCCCAAAAAGTGTTTTTTTGTTAACAGAATATGAAAGCTGTATATATTAAACTTGAATTTTTTTTAAACTCGTTTTATTGAAGTATAATAGTGCAGATAGTAAGATACATGCCAAATATTACTTGACAATAGAAGCAAAAGATTAAAATGAAAAATTGAACAAAACTAAAGACATGGTACATGGTACATAGTATATTATCCCTGTACGCAGCAGGGATTCCATCATACAAAGAAAAAAGGCATATTTCTCACAGCGGTAGGCATAACAATTCAGGGGGTCAAGTTTAGAGATCACAAAACCGTGAGGGGGTATACAACTCCTATCGTACTCAGGGAATGTGTGGGGCAGTTCGGACGGAAAGCGGGGCAGTTCGGACTTGCACCAATCTCCCCACACCTTCTGGAATTTCTGTGGGCAACCTCTATGCTTGTAAATTACTTTCACCATTGGTATTATCTGATTCACTATCATTTTCCACTGGTTTAGAGTGGGCATCCTTTCAGCCATCCAGCGAAGGGCTATCGACTTCCTAGCAAGGAATAAGGTCTCTTCTAAGAATATCCTATGGTGGTGTGACCATTGCTCATCCTCCACTATTCCCAAGACACACATTTTGGGACAGAGAGAGACAGTTCCAGGTACTAAATCCGACAGGAAGGATGTTACATCTCTCCAGAATTTTTGTATAAATCTGCATTCCCAAATCATGTGCCAAAAATTGGCATTATTTAGGTGACATCTGAGACATCTACTGCTCTCAATTCTACCCATTTTAAATAACCTGGTGGGAGTAAGATAACTCCTGTGGAGAATATGCAACTGTACTAACTTATTGTTAACTGAGGGAGAAACTGTCGTAGGAGCTGCCAGGGCTTCTTCCCACTCTGTCTCAGATAGTGAAGGAATGCATTCCATCCATTTGCCTTCTGCACGAATTGGAGAAACATCCATCTTTGCAGTTATGAGGTACGTATAGACAACCGAAATGCGACCCTTGGGGCCCTGTGTAGACAAGACCCCAATCAACGGGTATTTGGATATCTGTTTGGTACTCCCTCCAAACTGCGCAGAAAGGGCATGTCTAATTTGGAGATACCTAAAAAACATGTGTCTCGGGATAGCGAATTTGTCCTGAATTTGAGGAAAGGTCCTCAAAACTCTCAGGTCATAGATGTCTCCTAAGGTCAGGACCCCATGATCCCTCCACATCCCCACTCCATCATGTTGCTCCAGGTGCTGAAACATGGGGTTCTCCCACAAGGGTATTGCGTCCGGTAGGTCCCTGTAGATTTTGAGTTTAGCTGCTCCCCAGACCTGGTCGGCTAATTTATGCAATTGGAGAGTCCTGCCAGAGAACAAACCAATATCCTCCAGCACTGGTCACAACGAGTGGATCTGCAGGAAATGTTGCAGAAAGAATTCTGCGTTGGGGAGAGGCTGTGTCTGGTTCCCCTGCCGAGGTTAAACTGGCTCGAGTGTGAGCCATTCGCTAAGATATTCGCCCTAGGCTGCCTATAAAGCATCTGCACCCATTGGGCGAATACTGTGCCAAATCCAAAGCATGTTAACACTTCTAGTAAATATGGCCACTCAACCGAATCAAAAGCTTTGGCCGTATCTAAGGAGGCCAAGGCCCACGGTTTGTCCAGGGCTCCACCTACCTGTGTAATAACCTGCGCTCTCCTAATGTTGGCGGAAGTTGACCTCCCCGGAATAAAACCGGACTGATCTGTGTGTGCAATGGATCCTACGACTTTATTCAATCTGTTGGCTATTATTTTCGTGAGCACTTTATAATCAAGGTTCAACAGAGATATGGGTCTGTACGACCCACACTCCAAGGGATCTTTATCTGGTTTTAGTATCACCACTATGGTGGCGTCATAGAAGGAGTCTGGCAATCTCTGCTGAACCTTAGCTGCCTGTAGCATTTTTTCCATTCTAGGGGCTAGGATATCAATGTATCTGGTATACACCTCAATCGGTATGCCGTCAGGGCCGGGTGCCTTACCGGCTGTGAGTCCTCTCATAGCAACCTGGATTTCCTCTAATGTGAAATCTCTCTCTAGCAGTGCCCTGTCTTCATCGCTCAGGCGGGGATATGTCACCTCCTGCAAGTATGACCTTAGCTCCTGGGTAGAATAGTGCACTACTGAACTATACAGTTCTTGATAACATTCCTGGAATCTGGACAGGATGCCCGGCACTGTCTCTATTATTCCCTCATCCGCCCCTCTAATGCGTATAACCGGGGGGGGCCGAGGCGTTGTTTCGGGCAATATGGGCTAGTAACTTGCCTGCTTGTCCTCCTACCTCAAAGGACTGCTGCTTAAGGAAAAATAATTTGCGGTCGCTCTTCTCTTTTAAGTGATGCATATACTGTCTATCCTTAAGGAGCTATTCCAGCCTGTTGGATTCAGTGGGATCACTGGTGAAGGTACTTTCAGCTATTCTGCATGAGATTTGGAGCTCCTCCTCCTTACGGTGGGCCTCTCTTTTGATGAATGCTATGGAGGACTTAATGCAGCCCCTCAGGTAGGCTTTTAACGTTTCCCATAGCAACAGTTCATCAGTGGTGTCACCTTGGATCTCATAAAACATGTTCAATTGATCCAGTATCCTATCATTGGACTTCATGAGGGAAAGCCAAATGGGGTGTATAAGCATTTTGTTCCCTCTTTCACCCGCTCCCAGCATTGAAAATTTCGCTAGTAGTGGTGCGTGGTCAGAGGGACCCTGTGGACAGTACTCAATACTTTCCAGCTCGGTAAGGGTTATTGCGTTTCCCAATAAGTAGTCTATTCTCGACAGGGCCCCTCTAGAGGGGGTGAGGCAGGAATACTGTATCACTAGGGGATGTCTTTCCCTCCATAGATCCAATCAGCCCATCTCGGTAGATATCTTGAAAAGCACTGAGGTGGAAGAAACCCCTACTCCATCACCCGCTGAGGTCCGGAAGCGGTCTAATTCAGGGTTCATTAACATATTAAAGTCCCCCATACAGAGCAGCCTGACATTCGGGTACTGCACTACAAAGCTTACCACTGCTTGCAACACGGATACACTGGCTGGCGGGGGATTGTATACATTAACGATCACCCATGGGGTACAGTTAATATGTGCAAATACAAATACATATCGCCCGTCAGGGTCTATAACCAGCTTTTGAGTTTCCCATCTCAGCCCTCTGTGTACAAGAATTGACACTCCCCTGGAGTATGAATTCCCATATGCGCTGGCACTCCACTGTACCCAGGGTTTATTAATTCTGGTGTTCGTTTCGGGTGTTAAGTGGGTCTCCTGTAGGCCTAGGATATGTGGAGCGTGCCGACGCACATGGGAAAACACTGCGATCCTTTTCCTTGGGCCTCCCAGTCCCCGCACATTCCATGACATAACTGCTAGT
This sequence comes from Bufo bufo, assembly GCF_905171765.1. Taxonomy (NCBI): domain Eukaryota; kingdom Metazoa; phylum Chordata; class Amphibia; order Anura; family Bufonidae; genus Bufo; species Bufo bufo. The sequence goes on from NC_053389.1 coordinate 659,689,084, forward strand.
TCCGCCATTTTAGCTCAGGCACAAGTAAACATATACCTTTTTCTCTTTTAAATAATGTTCCGGCTCCCCCACCCATGCCTACCACTTCACAGATTCTCCTTATATTTTATCCATGAAATGTCAATGTACCACCATGATGAACATACAAACAAACACACAACCAACATTAGGAACATTACATACACATACATGGCAGACTCAAGGTCTGCAACAATCATGGCCGTATACTCAGGGACCTGCACGGTGTATTCAGGTGTTATCCCAGTGCAGGTGTCACCGGGTGAGTCCCGACATCGCTAACTGTAAACTACTCTGCATGTTGAGAACAAGTAATCTTAGGTCCCATACGATACCCAGAGTTCCCGTCTGACAGCGGAGATCATCTATAATCAGGTAGGCGTCCTCCTTCTATATTTCCATCTGGAGCAGGTGGAGGAAGATAAGTCCAGGTGTCCGAACAAATCAATAAAGGCGAATCAGCATCTCGGTCTGCTCGCAATCCACTCCTCAGCCTCTCGCGGATCACTGAAGAATATGGATTTCCCGCCATCCATCACCCGGATACGAGCAGGGTATGCCATCGAGTACTGGATGTTTACTTCCCGGAGCTTCCTCTTGACGGCTACAAAGGTAGATCTTTTCTTCTGTAATTCCGCTGAGAAGTCGGGGAAAAGTGATATCCTTGAGTTGTTATATGAAATGTCCGGTGCCGACCTGGCCAGACTTAGCAGCAAATCTCTGTCCTTCCAGTTTAAGAGTCTGGCAAGAAGGGGTCTGGGAGGGGCACCTGGTGGTGGAGGCCTCGCCGGCACTCTGTGCGCCCTTTCCACGGCATAAGTTTCTGAAAATGTGGCCTCAGGGAACGTGGTCTTGAACCATCTTTCCAGGAAGGTTGCTGGATCCGATCCTTCCGTCCGCTCAGGGAAACCCAGGATCCGCACATTGTTGCGTCTGGACCTGTTCTCCAGGGCGTCGCATTTCTGCTGCCACAGGTGTACCTTCTTTTCCAGGTCCGACAATTTGACTTGCAAGGGTCTGGTAATATCTTCTAATTCGGACACTCTGTACTCAGTCTGCCTTGCCCTCTCTCTCAGCTGCTGGACGTCATGTCTGAGGAGGCCCACATCCACTTTTACCTCCTCAATTTTGCTGGTGAGGGAGGTCTGACACATAGTGATGGCAGCCATCAGTTGTTCATGGGCCGCTTTAAGGGAGAGCTCAGATTCCTCCTCGCTGGGGAGATCTTGCTGCAGGGACGTACCGCCACGAGCTGCCTGGGCGCGTGTGTTAGTTGGAGTCGCGGCGCCATGTTGGCTCTCGGTCCTGGCATATTCTTTGAGCCGATCTGCGGCGGCCTGCGCCTTGATGGGGCTCATTTTTCTCCTGCGGGTGGATCCCTTTCTCCTCTGCACTTGCCACTCAATTCTGGCGGCCGATGGATTAGCAGGATGAGTCAGGATTCCAGTCGGGACTCGGAGCTGCACTCAGGTACGTGCGCTCATGCCGGCAGTTAGCCACACCCCCCCTTAAACTTGAATTTAACACTTGCATCCACAAAACACAATGTATTTAGATCGCTGAGTTAGATACAGATTTTGAGCAAAGACTCTCTCCTATTCTCTCCCTGAAATCACCAGCAGCATCCTCTCCCTACACTAAGCACAGCAGAGTGACGTGCAGCGCTACGTGACTCCAGCTTATATAGAGGCTGGGTCACATGTTGCACTGGCCAATCACAGCCATGCCATTAGTAAGCATGGCTGTGATGGCTTCTAAGGTCAGACAGTTAACAGCTTGTTGATTGGCTGCTCTGCACCTTTTCAAAAAGCGCCAAGAAAGCGCCGAACACCGAACCCGAACACAAACTTTTACTGAAATGTTCGGGTTCGGGTCCGGGGTCCAAAAATCCTAAAGTTCGGTACGAACCCGAACTTTACAATTCGGGTTCACTCAGCCCTATTGGCAACATCAGAGAAAGCTTCACCACAGCCACTCTACAGTGCCTTGCAAAAGTTTTCACCCCCTTGACTTTTATCGTATTTTGGTGCCTCACAACCTGGAATTAGCATGGATTGTTTGAGGATTTGCATCATTTAATTTACAGAACATGCCCACAACTTTAAATATGTTGTTTTCTTTTTTGTGAAGCAAACAACAAATAGGACAAAATACCAGAAAACGTCAATGTGCATAACTATTCAACCCCCTAAAGTCAATAAAAGTGTACTTTGTACAGCCACCTTTTGCGGCAATCACAGCTCCAAGTCACTTTGGATAAGTCTCAATGGTTGGATGGTTTGCGCTTGTGAACAGCAGTCTTTAAATCTGACCACAGATTTTCTGTTGGATTGAGATCTGGGCTTTGACTAGGCCATTCCAACACATTTACATGTTTTCCCTTAAACCAGTCAAGTGTTGCTTTAGCAGTGTGTTTGGGGTCATTGTCCTGCTAGAAGGTAAACCTCCGTCCTAGCCTCACAGAGTGGTACAGGTTTTGCTCAAGAATATCCCTGTATTTAGCACAATCCATCTTTGCCTCAACTCTGACCAGTTTCCCAGTCCCGGCTACTGAAAAACATCCACACAGCATGATGCTGCCACCACCATGTTTCACTGTGGGGACGGTGTTCTTTGGGTGATGAGATGTGTTGGGTTTGCTCCAGACATAGCGTTTTCTTTGATGGACAAAAAGTTAAATTTTAATCTCATTAGACCAGAGCGCCTTCCTCCATACATTTTGGGAGTCACCCACATACCTTTTCACAAACTCACAACATGCCTTTTTGTTTTTAGCTGAAAGTAATGGCTTTCTTATGGCCACTCTGCCATAAAGCCCAACTCTATAGAGCATACAGCTGTCACGGCTGTATGTGAGCAACAATTGTATACACAGTAAAAGAGCTACTGACCGGACCCAAACTAGGGAGGATAAAGGGTGACCCCTGTCAGACCCTCAAAGCTCTCCCTATGCTGCTAAAGCACATGCCCGGATCCAAATGGCGGAACGAGGCATGCCCACGTACCTAAGACTGATGACCACTGTAACCCCTACAATAGTGGAAGGGGCACGGCCACCAGTGCCCTACTCAGTAAATGGAGGGAACCGTGGCCACCTCAGATCCAGTCAGAAAATAATCAGGTACACAACAATGTCCGTACACTTAGCTGAAGGTGTTGCAGCCGCAGAGAAGACGGATCCAAGGACAGCTGGAAATATCCGGAGTGCTTGCTGCAGCAGAACACAGGTCCAGTGAACTGATAGCTACAAGTGAAGATACTAAAGCAAGAGCTACAACTGAAATGAGAACTATAATCCACGCCCTACAATTTGAGGAGGGGTGATATAAAGAGAGGGAAATCAAACGCATGAGGAACAGCTGGGAGGAAGGAAACCAAAAGTAAACAGAGCAGTGAGAACTCCTCCCAGCTCTAGTAGTGACATCATCACAGGGGTGGAGAAACAGAGCTGTGAGAACGTCCCAAAGCTCTGGTAGTGACAGTACCTCCCCCTCTACGGGTGGACTCCGGACACCCAGGACCCACCTTCTCAGGATGAGCCCTATGAAATGCCCTGATGAGGCGAGTGGCTTTAATGTCCGACACCGGAACCCACATCCTCTCCTCAGGACCATAACCCTTCCAATGAACGAGGTACTGAAGAGAACCGCGGACAATGCGAGAGTCCACAATTCTGGAAACCTCAAACTCCAGATTGCCATCAACCAAAATCGGAGGAGGAGGCAAAGAGGAGGGTACCGTGGGCTGGACATATGGTTTTAAGAGAGATCTGTGAAATACATTATGTATCTTCCAAACCCGTGGAAGATCAAGACGGAAGGCAACAGGATTGATGACTGACAAGATTTTATAAGGCCCAATAAACTTGGGATCCAATTTCCAGGAGGGAACCTTCAGTTTAATATTTCTTGTAGACAACCACACCAGATCACCCACATTCAGGTCCGGACCAGGCATACGTCTCTTATCAGCCACACGCCTATACCTCTCACTCATCTTTTTAAGATTACTCTGAATCTTTTGCCAAATGGTAGACAAAGACGAGGAAAATCTCTCCTCCTCAGGTAAACCAGAAAGAGCCCCTCCCGAGAATGTCCCAAACTGCGGATGGAACCCATATGCACCAAAGAATGGTGACTTATCAGAAGATTCCTGGTTGTTCAGAGCAAACTCAGCAAGAGTTTAACAATATGGTCGACAAAAGCTTGCGCCAACGTTTTAGCATTGGGTAAACCAGGGAAAGGTACGAAATGAGCCATCTTGCTAAAACGGTCCACCACCACCAGGATCACCGACTTCCCCGAGGAACAAGGAAGATCCGTGATAAAGTCCATGGACAGGTGTGTCCAAGGACGGGAAGGTATGGGTAATGGGAGAAGGGAACCTGAAGGCCGTGAACGAGGGACCTTAGCGCGAGCGCACGTCTCACAAGCAGCCACAAAACCCTCCACCGACTTACAAAGAGCCGGCCACCAAAATCTCTGAGCAATGAGATCTACCATGGCTCTACTCCCGGGGTGACCAGCAAGAACCGTATCATGATGCTCCTTAAAGAGTTTGTGACGTAGCTCAGGAGGCACGAACAACTTCCCAGAAGGACAACGGGCAGGTGCCTCAGTCTGGGCAGCCTGGACCTCGGCCTCCAAATCGGAATATAGAGCAGAAACAACTACCCCCTCCGCCAAAATGGGACCCGGGTCCTCGGTGTTTCTTCCTCCCGGAAAACAGCGAGAAAGAGCATCAGCCTTCACATTTTTTATCCCAGGTCGGAATGTAACAACAAAATTGAATCTGGAGAAGAACAGAGACCATCTGGCCTGTCTCGGATTCATACGCCTGGCCGACTCCAAGTATGCCAGATTCTTATGGTCGGTAAAAACGGTGATAGGGTGCCTGGCCCCCTCCAACCAATGGCGCCATTCCTCGAAAGCCAACTTGATGGCCAACAACTCCCTATCTCCCACATCATAGTTTCTCTCTGCCGGGGAAAGTTTTTTAGAGAAAAAGGCACAGGGTTGCCATTTGGCAGGAGAAGGGCCCTGGGACAAAACCGCACCCACACCCACCTCGGAAGCATCCACCTCAACAATAAAAGGTAAGGAAACATCGGGATGCACCAAGACGGGAGCAGACGCAAAACTCTCTTTAATCTTAGAAAAGGCTGCAAGCGCCTCCTCCGACCAAGAGGAAAAATCCGCCCCCTTTTTTGTCATATCAGTAAGGGGTTTGACAACAGAGGAATAATTCAAAATGAACTTTCTGTAATAGTTCGCAAAACCCAGAAAGCGCATCAATGCCTTCTGATTCTCAGGAAGCTCCCACTCAAGTACAGCACGGACCTTCTCCGGATCCATGCGAAAACCAGAAGCAGAGAGGAGAAAACCCAGAAATTGAATCTCCGATACCATAAAAAGACATTTCTCCAGCTTGGCGTACAATTTATTTTCCCGCAGAATCTGCAGAACCTGAAAAAGATGATCCTGATGGGTCTGAACATCAGGGGAAAAAATCAAAATATCATCAAGTTACACCAATACAAATTTCCCCATTAAATGGTAGAAAATACTATTAACAAAATGCTGAAAGACGGCCGGAGCATTCATCAGGCCGAAAGGCATAACGAGATTCTCGAAATGCCCGTTAGGGGTATTAAAGGCCGTTTTCCATTCATCCCCCTCTCTGACCCTGACCAGGTTGTACGCGCCTCTCAAATCCAATTTGGAAAACACCTTGGCCCCAACAATTTGGTTGAAGAGGTCCGGGATCAGAGGAAGGGGATAGGGATCGCGAATCGTGATACGGTTCAGTTCCCTAAAATCTAGGCAAGGTCTCAGAGAGCCATCTTTTTTTTTAACAAAAAAAAAAAAAAAAAAACTGCGGCCACAGGTGACTTTGAGGGACGAATATGCCCCTTCTCGAGACTCTCGGAGATATAAGTTCGCATTGCGATTCTTTCCGGTTGTGAGAGATTGTAGAGGCGTGCTTTTGGCAGCTTGGCGCCGGGAATGAGGTTAATGGGACAGTCAAACTCCCGGTGAGGAGGTAGCTCCTGAACACCGCTCTCGGAAAACACGTCCGAGAAATCAGAGAGAAATGATGGCACAGTTTTAGTAGACACCTCTGCAAAAGTCGCTGTGAGACAATTCTCTCTACAAAAGTCACTCCACTCATTTATTTGCCTTTCTTGCCAATCAATAGTGGGGTTATGTCTAGTGAGCCAGGGTAACCCCAAAACTAGAGGAGAAGGCAATCCGTTAAGGACAAAACAAGATATATCCTCCACATGAGTGTCACCTACAGCTAGCCGGATATTGTGAACAATGCCCTTCAGAGATCTCTGCGAGAGTGGAGCAGAGTCAAAAGCAAAAACAGGTACAGTGGCGGAAATAATTATTTGACCCCTCACTGATTTTGTAAGTTTGTCCAATGACAAAGAAATGAAAAGTCTCAGAACAGTATCATTTCAATGGTAGGTTTATTGTAACAGTGGCAGATAGCACATCAAAAGGAAAATCGAAAAAATAACTTTAAATAAAAGATAGCAACTGATTTGCATTTCATTGAGTGAAATAAGTATTTGAACCCTCTAACAAAAAAAGACTTAATACTTGGTGGAAAAACCCTTGTTTGCAAGCACAGAGGTCAAACGTTTCTTGTAATTGATGACCAAGTTTGCGCACATTTTAGGAGGAATGTTGGTCCACTCCTCTTTGCAGATCATCTCTAAATCCCTAAGGTTTCGAGGCTGTCTCTGTGCAACTCTGAGCTTGAGCTCCCTCCATAGGTTTTTGATTGGATTAAGGTCCGGAGACTGACTAGGCCACTCCATGACCTTAATGTGCTTCTTCTTGAGCCACTCCTTTGTTGCCTTTGCTGTATGTTTTGGGTCATTGTCGTGCTGGAACACCCATCCACGACCCATTTTCAGTTTCCTGGCAGAGGGAAGGAGGTTGTCGCTCAGGATTTCACGATACATGGCTCCGTCCATTTTCCCGTTTATGCGAATAAGTTGTCCTGTGCCCTTAGCAGAAAAACACCCCCAAAGCAAAATGTTTCCAACCCCATGCTTGACGGTGGGGACGGTGTTTTGGGGGTCATAGGCAGCATTTTTCTTCCTCCAAACACAGCGAGTTGAGTTAATGCCAAAGAGCTCTATTTTGGTCTCATCAGACCACAGCACCTTCTCCCAGTCACTCTCTGAATCATTCAGGTGTTCATTGGCAAACTTCAGACGGGCCTGCACATGTGCCTTCCTGAGCAGGGGGACCTTGCGAGCCCTGCAGGATTTTAATCCATTGCGGTGTAATGGGTTTCCAATGGTTTTCTTGGTGACTGTGGTCCCTGCTAATTTGAGGTCATTAACTAACTCCTCCCGTGTAGTTCTAGGATGCTTTTTCACCTTTCTCAGAACCATTGACACCCCACGAGGTGAGATCTTGCGTGGAGCCCCAGAGCGAGGTCGATTGATGGTCATTTTGTGCTCCTTCCATTTTCGAACAATCGCACCAACAGTTGTCACCTTCTCTCCCAGCTTCTTGCTAATGGTTTTGTAGCCCATTCCAGCCTTGTGCAGGTCTACAATTTTGTCTCTGACATCATTGGACAGCTCTTTGGTCTTTCCCATGTTGGAGAGTTTGGAGTCTGCTTGATTGATTGATTCTGTGGACAGGTGTCTTTTATACAGGTGACTAGTTAAGACAGGTGTCCTTAATGAGGGTGACTAATTGAGTAGAAGTGTCTAACCACTCTGTGGGAGCCAGAACTCTTAATGGTTGGTAGGGGTTCAAATACTTATTTCACTCAATGAAATGCAAATCAGTTGCTATCTTTTATTTAAAATTATTTTTTCGATTTTCCTTTTGATGTGCTATCTGCCACTGTTACAATAAACCTACCATTGAAATGATACTGTTCTGAGACTTTTCATTTCTTTGTCATTGGACAAACTTACAAAATCAGTGAGGGGTCAAATAATTATTTCCGCCACTGTATATCCTTTTCTAATGTGCAAACCTGAAAACCATGCATGGCTACAAATTGAGTGTCAATAAGATTGACGGCCGCTCCACTATCGACAAAAATCTCACAAGAAATGACTTTGCTCTCTAGCGCCACCCTGGCAGACAGGAGAAAACGGGAACTGCAGGTCAGAGGAAAAGCATCAATTCCTACATCAACTTTGCCCAAAGTAGCAGATGAAGCAGAATTTGATGATTTACCTTTTGAGGTTTTTCTCTTATTATCGCTCTTAGTACAGTTCAAGAATCTCCTAGACGGACAAACATTTGCCAAATGACCTATGCCCCCACAACAAAAACACACCATACTCTGAGGACTAAATCCTCTTTTATCAGGGGCAAGTCGACCTAGCTGCATGGGCTCCTCCTCAGAGGGGAGCGAGACAGGATGAGGCCCCTGCACACTGAATGAGTCCGCATTACTGCCCCTAGACTGACAATGGCTGGACAGAGAGGTCTCGTTTCTTTCTCTTAGACGCCTGTCAAGGCGTACCGCCAATGACATGGCAGACTCTAAGGACGTTGGTCTCTCATGGAAAGCAAACGCATCTTTCAATCTCTCTGAGAGACCATGACAGAACTGACTCCGGAGTGCAGCATCATTCCAACCCGAATCAGCTGCCCATCTCCGAAATTCAGAACAATAAAGCTCCGCAGACAGTTTGTTCTGGCATAAAACACGTAAGTTAGATTCGGCCAGAGCAACACGATCCGGGTCATCATAAATCTGCCCCAGGGCCACAAAAAATCTTTCCACGGATCGAAGGGAGGGATCCCCTGATGGCAGCGAAAAAGCCCAAGTCTGAGCATTACCCCAGAGCAGGGAGATGACAATCCTCACCCTGTGCTCCTCCTTACCAGAGGAGTGGGGACACAAGCAAAAATGGAGTTTGCATGCCTCTCTGAAGCGAACAAAATTCTCACTGCCCCCGGAGAACGTTTCCGGAAGTGAGACCTTTGGCTCGCAACAGACTCCATGAGCCGGAGCAGAGCCCAATGCTTGAAGCTGAGTCATAGATTGACGGAGATCCGCTACTTCCAAAGAAAGACCCTGCATGCGGTCAACCAGGCCAGAAAGCGGATCCATGTCAAAAAAGGACGGTTTTGGTGGATTATAATGTCACGGCTGTATGTGAGCAACAATTGTATACACAGTAAAAGAGCTACTGACCGGACCCAAACTAGGGAGGATAAAGGGTGACCCCTGTCAGACCCTCAAAGCTCTCCCTATGCTGCTAAAGCACATGCCCGGATCCAAATGGCGGAACGAGGCATGCCCACGTACCTAAGACTGATGACCACTGTAACCCCTACAATAGTGGAAGGGGCACGGCCACCGGTGCCCTACTCAGTATATGGAGGGAACCGTGGCCCCCTCAGATCCAGTCAGAAAATAATCAGGTACACAACAATGTCTGTACACTTAGCTGAAGGTGTTGCAGCCGCAGAGAAGACGGATCCAAGGACAGCTGGAAATATCCGGAGTGCTTGCTGCAGCAGAACACAGGTCCAGTGAACTGATAGCTACAAGTGAAGATACTAAAGCAAGAGCTACAACTGAAATGAGAACTATAATCCACGCCCTACAATAGGAGGAGGGGTGATATAAAGAGAGGAAAATCAAACGCATGAGGAACAGCTGGGAGGAAGGAAACCAAAAGTAAACAGAGCAGTGAGAACTCCTCCCAGCTCTAGTAGTGACATCATCACAGGGGTGGAGAAACAGAGCTGTGAGAACGTCCCAAAGCTCTGGTAGTGACAACAGCTTATTGTCGTCCAATGTACAGATACTCCAGTCTCTGCTGTGGAACTCTGCAGCTCCTCCAGGGTTACCTTAGGTCTCTGTGCTGCCTCTCTGATTAATGCCCTCCTTGCTCGATCCATGAGTTTTGGTGGGCGACTGTCTCTTGGCAGGTTTGTTGTTGTGCCATATTCTTTCCATTTGGTTATGATAGATTTAATAGTGCTCCTGAGGATTATCAAAGATTTAGAGATTTTTTATAACCTAACCCTGACTTGTACTTTCAGAAACATTGTCCCTTACTTGTTTGGAGAGTTTCTTGGTCTTCATGGCAGTGTTTGGTTAGTGATGCCTCTTTCTTAGGTGTTGCAACCTCAGGAGCCTTTCAAAAAAGGTGTGTATATGTAATAACAGATCATGTGACACTTAGATTGCACACAGGTGGACATCATTTCACTAATTATGTGACTTCTGAAGGTAATTGGTTAAACCAGAGCTTTTTATGGGCTTCCTAACCAGTGATGGCGAGTTCGCCGTGTTCGCCCACGAACACATGCCAGCTGCCATCTTAAATCACAAGTCCGGTGATGCACAGGTACGTCCTTACCTGTGCCTGCGCCGCGAGCCGGTCTGAAACAAATGCGTTCACCGGGAGCAGGCAGTTCCGAGAACAGCCCGATGAAGGCCCCGGCGGCTGTTCTCGTAACTGCCTGCTCCCGATGACCGCATTTGTTTCAGACCGGCTCGCGGCGCAGGCACAGGTAAGGACTTACCTGTGCATCGCCAGACTTGTGATTTAAGATGGCAGCCCGCATGTGTTCGCGGCCGAACTGCTATAACTGTTCCTAACAAAGGGGGTGAATATATACGCACATGCCAATTTTTTGTTTTCTATTTCTCAACAATAGTTTTATTTATATATTTTTCTCATTTCACTTCACCAACTTAGACTGTTGTGTTCTGATCCATCACAAAAATTCTGATTAACAGAACATTGAACTTAAGGCTGTAATATAACAAAATACGAAAAAAGGCAAGGGGGGGTGAACAATTTTTCAAGGCACTTTAAATGCCTATTCAGTCCTCTTCCCCCTCTGTTTTGCTTATAAAATTCAAAATATTTATTTTTATTATTTTGTTAGTAGTGTTAATTGAGCACTAAAGTGCTCGGGTGTTCGGGTGCTCGGGTCAAACACCTCGGGATGCACAATGGAAGTTAATGGTAGAACCCGAACATTAAACCAAGCGACCCCTCCTCTGAAGAGAGGAGGGTGTCTGGTTCATAGAAAAAGGTCAGAAATTGATGGAAACACCATCAAAATGGTTCGGGAACAGCATGGGGAGGATGTCTGGATGCATCTTGGACTCCCAGGTCGCTGCTGGGAACGATGTTGTCCGAGTAGTAGGCCACTTTTACAGACTGACAATAATACGCCCAAAAACGAAGATAAAATCGATTTTAGAGGAAAAATTGGTAGGAAACATTCTTTCCTATATATTTACTTGTATATAAAGTGCAAGAGCTGTGAGCATTTTCAGTTGACAGGCGGATGCGCTTTACCGTTATTATGCCCCCAGCAGCACTAAATACTGTCATGCCCTGCCCTGTGGGTGTTCTAGGGAGATCTGTCATAGTTGCTGCACGTGACTCGATCTGACAGTTAGTTTTCATTTGGGTTTGAACTGAATCCCACCTCCTCCCAGGTGTTGTTCTTTAGGTAATTGGTGAGGAAATGTATTCCTCCATCTTCCTATTGCCTTTGTGGGTTATAGTTCTACCTTGTGTGAGCTCTGGAAATTTGGTCGATCGTCTGCTTCAACAAATCTCTAGATAAGTCGTTTTCCCTTTTTCCTTTTGTGTCTGTTTTTACTAGGCCTCTAGGGTGACGCTAACTCCTTTGGTTGTTAAAGGATCTGGGAGTCTTTTTCCCTCTTCCCTACAGCTGAGGGTTTGGTTCAGTGTGTTACAGTCCTAGGTATGTGGGCATGTGCATATCTACCATCGAGATATGCACATGGGCATAGCAGCTTAGGGAAAGTGTTTTAGGGATTGCTAGAAGGTTACCCCATTGTTACCTAGCATTTGGGGCCTAGTCAGTTGTTTTGTTTGACTTGTCGCGTTCTGTTTCCTTCCCTTATCTTACCTACTGTGACAAGGCCAGAACCTTCAAAGCATAGAGCGCCAGTTTTTGCCACGTGTCTAGCTTTGACACCCAGTAGTTGTAAGGCACAGAGGGATCATTAAGGATGCTGACACGGTCTGCTACGTACTCCTTTACCATCTTCCAAAATTTTTCCCTCCTTGTGACACTAGGCCGCGCATCAGGGTGAGGGTGCTGGCGGGGTTTCAAGAAACTGTCCCAGGCTTTGGAGAGTGTTGCCCTGCCTCTGTCGGAACTGCTGTGTGTTGCCCTAGTCTCCCCTCCTTGGTTGCCCAAGGAATTACGTACTCTGCCGCCAGCGTTGTCAGCTGGAAATTTTAGGAGCAATTTTTCCACAATGACCTTCTGATATTGCACCATTTTGCTAGTCCTCTCCACTAGTGATGAGCGGGAGGGGCCATATTTGATTTCGCGATATTTCGCGAATATTCGATTGAATATTCGTCTTATATTCGTCGAAATCTAATATTCGTCATTATGCTATTTATCGCGAATAATATGCGATTTAATTAATCGCGTATTGCGATTTTGTGTATTTTACGAATATTCGCCATATTGCTATATATTCTTGTTTTAGAATGACGAATATTCTAAAAAACGAAGTTATAGCAATATAGCGAATATTCGTAAAATACACATATAGACGGAAATTTCACTAATGTAGTGCTATAATCAATTTTTTTTGTCTATTTTTTTTTGTCTTTTTCTGAATAAAAAAATTAGACTAAAAAAAAAAATTATAGCACTACATTAGTGAAATTTCAGTCTATATGTGTAATTTATGAATATTCGCAATGTTGCTAAATATTCTTGTCTTACAATATGATGAATATTCTAAAAAACAAATATATAGCACTATATCACATATTTTTGTTTTTTAGAATATTCTCCCCCCCCCCCAATTAGTACAGTTATTGCCCTTCGGCATACTCCTCCCCGACAAGCGTCTCCGTCACCATGGGAACGCCTGGTGGTTAGAATATACCATCGGATATGAGTTAGATCGTGAAAACTCAGATCCGATGGTATATTCTAACCACCAGGCATTCCCATAGTGATGGGGACCCTTGAAGTTAGAATATACCGCCAGGGCGCTGTGATCCGCACAATTAACCCCTCAGGTGCGGGTTAATTGCGCGGATCACAGCGCCCTGTGCGCCCTCCCCCCACCTCCCCAGTATTAAAATAATTGGTGGCCAGTGCGCCCCCCCTCCCCAGTATTAAAATAATTGGTGGCCAGTGCGCCCCCCCTCCCCAGTATTAAAATAATTGGTGGCCAGTGCGCACTAACCCCCCTTTCCCCCAGTATTAAAATCATTGGTGGCAGTGGCTACAGGGTCCCCCTCCCCCCTGGCAGTGGCCACAGGGTCCCACTTCCCCCCATCATTAGTGGCATTCCCCCCCGATCGAGTCCCAGCGTAATGGCCGGGCTTTGATCGGTTACCATGGCAGCCAGGACGCTACTGAAGTCCTGGCTGCCATGGTTAGTTAATCACTCAGCAGCATTTACTTACCTGCGGGGCTCTCCTCCTTCTGAGAACTCACAGGTCTATGCGGCGCATTGCTGAAGGCATATGCGGCACATAGACCTGTGAGTTCTCAGAAGGAGGAGAGCCCCGCAGGTAAAAAAATGCTGCTGAGTGAAACTGCGTGCTGCCACCAATGACGAGGGGGGGGGAGGAAGGGGGACCCTGTGGCCACTGCCAGGGGGGGAGGAGGACCCTGTGGCCACTGCCACCAATGATTTTAATACTGGGGAGGGGGGGCGCACTGGCCACCAATTATTTTAATACTGGGGAGGTGGGGGGGAGGGCGCACAGGGCGCTGTGATCAGCGCAATTAACCCGCACCTGAGGGGTTAATTGTGCGGATCACATCGCCCTGGCGGTATATTCTAACTTCAAGCGTCCCCGTCACCATGGGAACGCCTGGTGGTTAGAATATACCATCGGATCTGAGTTAGATTGTGAAAACTGAGATCCGATGGTATATTCTAACCACCAGGCGTTTCCATGGTGACAGAGATGCTTGTCGGGGAGGAGTATGCCGAAGGGCAATAACTGTACTAATTGGGGGGGGGGGAAGAATATTCTATAAAACGAATATATGTGATATAGTGCTATATATTAGATTTTTGAATATTCGTCATTTTTTACCATCTAAACTCTTGATTCCTCCCTGCTTCTTGCTTTTGGGCCAATGAGTTATTGGCCCACAAGCATTTTAAGCAGGAAGGAATCATGTGTTGAGATGGAGAAAATGACGAATATTCGATATAACGAATATATAGCACTATATTCTCAATATTCGCAAATTATCGAAGTTGCGATATTCGCGATTAATATTCGCCATGCGAATATTCGCGCTCAAAACTACTGTCCACCACAAGAATGAGAGATGAGAAGTTGTCTTTGTAGCGGGGGTCGATAAGGGTGAACAACCAGTAATCGGTATTGTCCAAAATGCGTAAAACGCGTGGGTCACGTGAAAGGCAGCCTAACATGAAGTCAGCCATGTGTGCAAACAAGCAAGACTTCGCTGTTGTCATCAGGAGGATGATTCTCAATCTCCCCATCCTCTTCCTCCTCTTCTGCCCATCCACTTTGAACAGATGGAATTAAACTTCCATGGGTACTACCCTCTGTAGAGGAGGCAACTGTCTCCTGTTTCTCCTCATCATCATCATCATCCAATTTGCGCTGAGAAGACAAACTGAGGGTGGTCTGGCTATCACCCTGGGTAATGTCTTCCCCCATTTCCACCTCTTCCACATGCAAAGCGTCGGCCTTAATTGTGAGCAGCGAGCATTTGAGTAGACACAGAAGTGGGATGGTGATGCTGATAATAACGTTTTCGCTGCTCACCATCTGTGTTGATTCCTTAAAGTTTCTTAAAACCTCACAGAGGTCAGACATCCATGCCCACTCCTCACTTGTGAATAGCGGAAGCTGACTGGAAAGTTAACGACCATGTTGCAGCTGTTATTCCACTACTGCCCTCTACTGCTCACAAAGCCTGGCCAACATGTGGAACGTCGAGTTCCAGCACGTGCTCACGTCGCACAACAGTCGGTGAGCAGGCAATTGTAAGCGCTGCTGCAGCATTGACAGACCGGCGGCAGCTGTCAATGACTTGCGTAAATGGGCACATACGCGGCGCACCTTCATCAGTAACTCTGGCAAATTGGGGTAGGTTTTGAGAAACCGCTAAACCACTAAGTTTAAGATGTGGGCTAGACATGGGATGTGTGTGAGCTTGCCGAGCTCCAAAGCCGACACCAAGTTACGGTAATTATCAGACACAACCATGCCTGGTTCTAGGTTAAGTGGCGAGAGCCACAGTTCAGTCTGGTCTGTTATCCCCTGCCACAGCTCTGTGGCGGTGTGCTGTTTGTCACCTTAGCAGATCAGCTTAAGCACGGCCTGTTGACGCTTCCCCACTGCAGTGCTACACTGCTACCAGCTACCGACTGATGGCTGACTGGTGCTGCAAGAGGATATTTCGGAGGTGGAAGTGGAGGAGGAGGCGGAGGAGAAGTGGGGGTTGGAGCCACTAATGTAGGTGGTGGTGGAAACTCTGATGGAATTAGTCTCGTCAAGGAAAATATTTAAAGGGTAGTTGCAAAGTCAAGACCACTATCACTGAAAACAACTACCTAAAACGTAACTTTTATTAAAGATCATTAAATACAGATCCCTTACAGGGGACCAATGAACACGTGGACAAACACAGAAAATAGCTATTATGGACCAGGCAGGCGGCTATTGCTAATAGATAGAGGTATGGGGCAACACGTATGATTCTAATGTCTGTCCCTGGATATCCCTCAAATTATCCTCAGCCCAGAGATGCACCTGAGTGGTAGTAGCACTCTGTCCGCGTGCCTTGACTACCTGTCCTTTTAAAGCCCTTGCTAAAGGTGAATTACCCAATACATAATCTACCAAGGAAATTTACCTGGGTCTAAATATACACTAAGTATGATACACACTATATAGATAGATATCGAGAACAGTATAAATTAACATTCCCGATCATAACATGATATTACGTTACTCGTCCCGACGCGTTTTCCCTTCTAATCTAGAAGGTTCGTCAGGGGACACAAGTATCAGAAAAAATAATGTCATAACAGAAAAAATCTAATGTCATAACGTGTGTCACAGATACACAACAAAGACCAAACAAAATCAAAATGGAAAATCAAAACTGGAGCACCAACAAGCCAGCACTTGTCTATGAGAGTAAACACAAAATACGTGTTGCTACTAAGTTTAGATAAACCGTACTGAATACCAGTGTAATACTTATCTGGTGATGAACTTCAGTTTCCACTCACAGACCGATGGTGCATGGCTTGAGGTGCTCCAGGGGGCAAAAAAGATGTGGGGAAACGCATCGGGACGAGTAACGTAATATCATGTTATGATCGGGAATGTAAATTTATACTGTTCTCGATATCTATCTATATAGTGTGTATCATACTTAGTGTATATTTAGAACCAGGTAAATTTCCTTGGTAGATTATGTATTGGGTAATTCACCTTTAGCAAGGGCTTTATAAGGACAGGTAGTCAAGGCACGCGGACAGAGTGCTCCTACCACTCAGGTGCATCTCGGGGCTTAGGATAATTTGAGGAATATCCAGGGACAGACATTAGAATCATACGTGTTGCCCCATACCTCTATCTATTAGCAATATCCGTCTGCCTGGTCCATAATAGCTCTTTTCTGTGTTTGTCCATGTGTTCATCTGATGGAATTAGGGCCCGCAATCCTTGGCATCGGTAGCACCTATGCCATCCCAGGGTACGACTCTCTCCCGGCCTCCACAACGTTCACCCAGTGTGCTGTAAGGGAAATGTACAGGGTGGGCCATTTATATGGATACACCTTAATAAAATGGGAATGGTTGGTGATATTAACTTCCTGTTTGTGGCACATTAGTATAGGTAAGGGGGGAAACTTTTCAAGATGGGTGGTGACCATGGCGGACATTTTGAAGTCATCCATTTTAAATCCAACTTTTGTTTTTTCAATAGGAAGAGGGTCATGTGACACATCAAACTTATTGGGAATTTCACAAGAAAAACAATGGTTTGCTTGGTTTTAACGTAACTTTATTGTTTCATGAGTTATTTACAAGTTTCTGACCACTTATAAAATGTGTTCAATGTGCTGCCCATTGTGTTGGATTGTCAATGCAACCCTCTTCTCCCACTCTTCACACACTGATAGCAACACCGCAGGAGAAATGCTAGCACAGGCTTCCAGTATCCGTAGTTTCAGGTGCTGCACATCTCGTATTTTCACAGCATAGACGATTGCCTTCAGATGATACGAGATGTGCAGCACATGAAACTACGGATACTGGAAGCCTGTGCTAGCATTTCTCCTGCGGTGTTGCTATCAGTGTGTGAATGGTGGGAGAAGAGGGTTGCATTGACAATCCAACACAATGTGTGGCTTTTTACACACCTCACTGACTTGATTAATTTTATAAAACATACATTTTATTAATTCCTCTTTAAAATGTTTTTGAACTCTTAACTAATAAAGATTAAAATTCCTCAGAATCGTGTCATTTTTCAGATACATTTTATTCTGGCGGGGTGCCTGATGTTCTCTCAGGTCAGTCCCCCATTCCTTTTGTACCTCCGATTATTCTAATCTATACACCAGCTGTATATTTAGCTGTGTATTGTTCCCCCTGCTGGGGTTCCCTCCTCACTAATTCTGAACTAAAATGCTAAGCCTGCATCCCTACATGTTTCGCCGTATGACCGGCGTCTTCAGGGGATGGCACCCCGCCAGAATAAAATGTATGTGAAAAATGACACAATGGAAATCATATATTCCCACCTCTCTAAATTCTGAGGAATTTTAATCTTTATTAGTTAAGAGTTCAAAAACATTTTAAAGAAGAATTAATAAAATGTATGTTTTATAAAATTAATCAAGTCAGTGAGGTGTGTAAAAAGCCACACTTTGGTAAGGGAAATGTAGCATCCCTGGCCGAAAGCACTTATCCATGTGTCAGTGGTTAAGTGGACCTTCCCAGTAACTGCGTTGGTCAGGGCACGGTTGATGTTATGGGACACATGCTGGTGTAAGGCAGGCACGGCACACCATGAAGTAGTAGTGACGGCTAGGGACTGTGTAACGATGGACGCCTGCCGACATTAGGCTGCGGAAGGCCTCAGTGTCCACGAGCCTAAATTACAACATTTCCA
Source organism: Bufo bufo (assembly GCF_905171765.1). Classification (NCBI taxonomy): domain Eukaryota; kingdom Metazoa; phylum Chordata; class Amphibia; order Anura; family Bufonidae; genus Bufo; species Bufo bufo. Next base: position 659,707,256 of record NC_053389.1, read on the forward strand.
GGGCAAGTAATTTGGAAAGTTGCGCATGTAGTGCTTTGGCCTGTGGGTGGGTGGCTAGGAAATTTGCATTTGTGTTCAAATGCCTGGGGTAAGGACATTTGTACGCTGCACTGGGAAACGGAAGTGAATGTGGTTGCTGATGGTGCTTGCGAAGGTCGAGGTGCAGGGTGGGAGGCATCCGGGCTTGGGGATTGGCCAGCGTGTAACACAGGGGAAGAGAAGGCATGGGTGTGACCTGCAGACACTGATTGTGGAACCAGGCGTTCGGCCCACCTATTAGGGTGCTTTGATGCCGGTGGTGGTGAGGTTGCTAGAGTTCACGCCCCCTGCTCATTTTTGTGGCCTGCCTTCTCAATTTTGACGCCCCACTTCCTCTTGCAGCCTGTTGCGGTGCTGCGGATCCTTCCCCCTCTGTACTGCTGTCCTCGCTCGGCTTGGCACTTTCCCAGGTTGGGTCAGTGTCTTCATCGTCCACCACCTCCTCTTCCACTTCCTCACTCTGGTCATCCTCCTGACTTGTTGACCTAGCAACAACCTCAATTATTGACAACTACTGTGTCTCATCCTCATCTTGAACCTCTTGAGACACTAATTGCCGTTGAGTTATTGGCAACTGTGTCTCATCATCATTATCCACCTCGTGAAACACTAACTGCCTTTCCCCACCGTCATCTTCTTGTGACTGTGGATGCTCAAGAGTTTGGGAATCAGGGCATAAGATCTCATGTCCCTCTTCAAGCAGGCTTATCGAGAGGTCCAAATGAAGAAAATATAAAAAGAGTTCCTCGGAATATCCGAGTGTGGGATCACTTGTTTGGCAAGACTCTCTATGGTGAGAGGAAGGAGGATCAGGGTGAGACTTGGGTTGAGCAGACTCTTGGCTACTGAGACTGGACTGACTTCGAGAGCTTTCTCCTGCGCCACCCTGAAAACTGGGACATGAAGCTAGGCATTGTAATGGTCACGTCCACACACACACAGGGGGGAGGATAGTGACCACTGCGCTCCACCCTCACCCCTGGCCCTGCCTACTTGCCTCACGAGTCCTGATGACAGGAAACAACTGGACGGCAGTCCCTAACTTAGAATATGTGCAGGGAGGACAGATGAGACAAATAACGGATCGTGAACGGACCCGGTCAAAACCAAGAGAGCAATGCAGTACAGAGGAATAAGCAAAGAATGGTCAGGAGAAGCCGGGGTCAAATACCAGGAGAGTAGAGAAGTACAACAGGAGTCTGCAAAGAATAGTCAGGTGGAAGCCGAGGTCAAAATACCAGGAGGGATGCGCAGTACAGGAGGAGCAGGCAAAGGATCGTCAAGGAACAGGATCAGGAACATGCCCAGCGTCACATGACCCGCACCAGGAAGTACAGCTGAGCACCGAGTGCCCAGATCGGTGCTCAGACCTCGCCTGGTTGCTGGGAGAACTGGGGACGCCAGCCGTGCAGAGGAGACATGCACGGCCGGTCCATCCCACCCCCTATTACCAAGGAGACGAGGACGCTGTGTGCGTCCTCGCTCCTGCACAGAAACGGGACTCCGGCGGCGCTGAGGAGAGAGAGCGCCCCGGCGTCTCGCGACAGTACCCCTCCTTTTATGTGGGGCCACAGGACCCAAGACTTCAGGCGACGGCCTTTCAGGGTGTTCTAAATGAAATTTTCGAACAAGTCTAGGAGCATGAACCTCCCTAGCAGGTATCCAAGATCGCTCTTCAGGTCCATACCCCTTCCAGTGAATCAGGTACTGCAAGGAATTACGCACCTTCCTGACATCCACCATTTTTGACACCACATATTCGACAGCATCATTAACAAGAACCGGCAGAGGCGAGGCTTTCGATGGTACTACCGGTTCAAAATATTTTTTAAGTAGAGATTTATGGAACACATTATGAATGTGGAATGACTCGGGCAGCTCCAACCTGAATGATACCGGGTTAATCACCTCCGTGATCTTATATGGTCTAATAAAACGAGGAGCAAATTTTTTAGAATCTACCTTCAGAGAGAGATTCTTGGAGGACAACCATACCTTATCCCCAACCTGAAAATTCACCCCCCTTGAACGTCTCCTATCGGCCTTGAGTTTTTGAGTACTTTGAGCCCAGGCCCAAACTGTGCACAGTTCAGAGGAGAGCCTATCCGCCTCACAGTTAGAGGAGGAGATGGATGACCCAGAATGAAAACGGGGATGGAAACCATTGTTACAAAATAAAGGTGAAACCCCAGCTTATATATATTGAAAATGATGGGAAAAATACAGTAATTTTCACTTATATTTCTCCAATCTCTGGTCTGACACACAGAAGGTATTGGACAGATGTCACAAGTCACTGCAAACACCCTCTATATAAAAAGTATTGAAAATGATGGAAAAAATATAGTAATTTTTACTTATATTTCTTAAATCTCTGGCCCTGACACACAGAAGATATTGGACAGATGTCACAAGTCACTGCAGACACCCTTTATAAAAAAAGTATTGAAAATGATGGAAAAAATATATTATTTTCACTTATATTTCTCCAATATCTGGCCCTGACACACAGAAGGTATTGGAAAGATGTCACAAGTCACTGCAGACACCCTCTATATCAAATGTATTGAAAATTATGGAAAAGATATAGTAATTTTAACTTATATGTCTCCAATCTTTGGGCCTGACACACAAGGTATTGGACAGATGTCACAAGTCACTGCAGACACTCTTTAGATAAAAAGTATTGAAAATGATAGAAAAAATACAGTAATTTTCACTTATATTTCTCAAATCTCTGTCCCTGACATATAAAAGCTATTGGACAGATGTCACAAGTCACTGCAGATACCGTCTATAGTAAAAGTATTGAAAATGATGGAAAAAATATATTAATTTTCACTTATATTTCTCCAAACTCTGGCCTTGACACACAGAAGATATTGGACAGATGTCACAAGTCACTGCAGACACCCTTTATAGAAAAAGTATTGAAAATGATGGAAAAAATATATTATTTTAACTTATATTTCTCCAATATCTGGCCCTGACACACAGAAGGTATTGGACAGATGTCACAAGTCACTGCAGACACCCTCTATATAAAAAGTATTGAAAATTATGGAAAAGATATAGTAATTTTAACTTATATGTCTCCAATCTTTGGGCCTGACACACAAGGTATTGGACAGATGTCACAAGTCACTGCAGACACGCTTTAGATAAAAAGTATTGAAAATGATGGAAAAAATACAGTAATTTTCACTTATATTTCTCAAATCTCTGGCCCTGGCATATAAAAGCTATTGGACAGATGTCACAAGTCACTGCAGATACCGTCTATAGTAAATGTATTGAAAATGATGGAAAAAATATATTAATTTTCACTTATATTTCTCCAAACTCTGGCCCTGACACACATAAGGTATTGGACAGATGTCACAAGTTACTGCTTCCCCCCTCTATAGAAAAAGTATTGAAAATTATGGAAAAGATATAGTAATTTTAACTTATATGTCTCCAATCTCTGGGCCTGACACACAAGGTATTGGACAGATGTCACAAGTCACTGCAGACACGCTTTAGATAAAAAGTATTGAAAATGATGGAAAAAATACAGTAATTTTCACTTATATTTCTCAAATCTCTGGCCCTGACATATAAAAGCTATTGGACAGATGTCACAAGTCACTGCAGATACCCTCTATAGTAAAAGTATTGAAAATGATGGAAAAAATATATTCATTTTCACTTATATTTCTCCAAACTCTGGCCTTGACACACAGAAGATATTGGACAGATGTCACAAGTCACTGCAGACACCCTTTATAGAAAAAGTATTGAAAATGATGGAAAAAATATATTATTTTCACTTATATTTCTCCAATATCTGGCCCTGACACACAGAAGGTATTGGACAGATGTCACAAGTCACTGCAGACACCCTCTATATAAAAAGTATTGAAAATTATGGAAAAGATATAGTAATTTTAACTTATATGTCTCCAATCTTTGGGCCTGACACACAAGGTATTGGACAGATGTCACAAGTCACTGCAGACACGCTTTAGATAAAAAGTATTGAAAATGATGGAAAAAATACAGTAATTTTCACTTATATTTCTCAAATCTCTGGCCCTGGCATATAAAAGCTATTGGACAGATGTCACAAGTCACTGCAGATACCGTCTATAGTAAAAGTATTGAAAATGATGGAAAAAATATATTAATTTTCACTTATATTTCTCCAAACTCTGGCCCTGACACACATAAGGTATTGGACAGATGTCACAAGTTACTGCTTCCCCCCTCTATAGAAAAAGTATTGAAAATTATGGAAAAGATATAGTAATTTTAACTTATATGTCTCCAATCTCTGGGCCTGACACACAAGGTATTGGACAGATGTCACAAGTCACTGCAGACACGCTTTAGATAAAAAGTATTGAAAATGATGGAAAAAATACAGTAATTTTCACTTTTATTTCTCAAATCTCTGGCCCTGACATATAAAAGCTATTGGACAGATGTCACAAGTCACTGCAGATACCCTCTATAGTAAAAGTATTGAAAATGATGGAAGAAATATATTAATTTTCACTTATATTTCTCAAATTTCTGGCCCTGACACACAGAAGGTATAAGACAGATGTCACAAGTCATTGCAGACACCCTCTATATAAAAGTATTGAAAATGATGGAAAAAATATAGTACTTTTCACTTTTATTTCTCCAATCTCTGGCTCTGACACACACAAGGTATTGGACAGATGTCGCAAGTCACTGCAGACACCCTCTATATAAAAAGTATTGAAAATGATGGAAAAAATATAGTAATTTTCACTTATATTTCTCAAATCACTGGCCCTGACACACAGAAGGTATTGGACAGATGTCACAAGTCTCTGCAAGCACACTCTTCATAAAAAGTGTTGAAAATGATGGGAAAATATAGTAATATTCACTTATATTTCTCCAAACTCTGGCCCTGACACACAGAAAGTATTATGCAGATGTCACAAGTCACTGCAGACACCCTCTATATAAAAAGTATTGAAAATGATTGAAAAAATATATTAATTTTTACTTATATTTCTCCAATCTCTGGCCCTGACACACAGAAGGTATTGGACAGATGTCACAAGTCACTGCAGACACCCTCTTTATAATAAGTATTGAAAATGATGGAAAAAATACAGTAATTTTCACTTATATTTCTCAAATCTCTGGCTCTGACACATAGAAGGTATTGGACAGATGTCACAAGTCTCTGCAAGCACCCTCTTTATAAAAAAGTTTTGAAAATGATGAAAAATATATTAATTTTCACTTATATTTCTCAAATCTATGGCCCTGACACACGGATGGTATTGGACAGATATCACAAGTCACTGCAGACACCCTCTATATAAAAAGCATTGAAAATTTTGGAAAAGATATAGTAATTTTAACTTGTATTTCTCCAATCTCTGGCCCTACACACAAAAGGTATTAGATGTCACAAGTCACTGCAAACACCCTCTATATAAAAAGTACTTATATTTCTCAAATCACTGGCCCTGACACACAGAAGGTATTGGACAGATGTCACAAGTCACTGCAGACACCCTCTATATAAAAAGTATTGAAAATTATGGAAAAAATACAGTAATTTTCACTTAGATTACTCCAATCTCTGGCACTGACACACACAAGGTAATTTGACAGATGTCACAAGTCACTGCAAACACCCCCTATATAAAAAGTATTGAAAATGATGGAAAAATACAGTAATTTTCACTTATATTTCTCAAATCTCTGGCCCTGACATATAAAAGGTATTGGACAGATGTCACAAGTCACTGCAGACACCTTCTATAGTAAGAGTATTGAAAATGATGGAAAAAATATATTTATTTTCACTTATATTTCTCCAATCTCTTGCCCTGACACATAAGGTATTGGATAGATGTCACAAGTTAATGCAGACACCCTCTATATGAAAAGTATTGAAAATGATGGAAAAAATATATTAATTTTCACTTGTATTTCTCCAATCTCTGGTCCTGACACACAGAAGGTATTGGACAGATGTCACAAGTCACTGCAGACATCCTCTATAGAAAAAGTGTTAAAAATGCTGGAAAAAAAAATTGGTACTGTACAGATGGAGCAGGGTTAGCACTCCAGCTCTTAACTCAAATTTCTTAACTAATCGTGTTATCCTGAGACAAAAGTAATTGAAAAGAAATTGAAGGTGTTTGTTTAGATTAGATAGCACAACTCAGAAATCTTAGAAAACAGGAGTGTTATCTCTACTTTATTCGTAGCTATAAAATACTGCCAGCCTGCCACCACACACACTAGTCCTTAAAAGTACTTTTGGGTCTTTAAAACGTTTTTGTACTAAATAGATTGTGATTACATCCCTACACTATCTGTCCCTTCCGAAGCGCAGCTCTCCCTGACTACAAATGAGCAAAACATGTGTCAACGGGTGCTTTATAGCACCGGATGACGTGTTCTGGCCAGCCAATCACTGTAATGCCAGTAGCCTTACCTGGATGTTTTTAGCCGCGAAACTCACGTGGAGGAGACTCGAGCATGGTGCTCGAGCACATGCAGTACTCGGCCGAGTACCGCCATGTGCCGAGCATAGCGATGCTCGAGCCAAACAGCAGTTCGGCCGAGCATGCTCGCTCAACACTGCCGCTCACCATCTGTGCTGATTTCTCAAAGCGAAAGCTGACTGGAATGGCGACCACCATGTTGCAGCTGGTATTCCACTACTGCCCTCTGCTGCTCACAAAGCCTGGCCAACATGTGGATCGTGGAGTTCCAGCGCGTGCTGACGTCACACAACAGTCAGTGAGCTGGCAATTGCAAGCGATGCTGCAGCGTTGCCAGATCGGCGGCTGCTGTAGATGGCTTTCGGAAATGGGCACACATGCGGCGCACCTTCACCAGTAGCTCAGGCAAAATGAGGCAAGATTTTAGAAGCTGCTGAACCTCTAAGCTGAACACGTGGACTAGGCACGGTGTGAACTTGCCGAGCTCCAAAGCCGCCACCAAGTTACTGCCATTATCATACATTATCATAAACAACCATGCCTGGTTGTAGGTTGAGTGGCGAGAGCCACAGCTCAGTCTGGTCCCAAATACCCTGCCACAGCTCTGCGGCAGTGTGATGTTTGTCACCTAAGCAAATTAGTTTCAACACGGCCTGTTGCCTCATCCCCACTGCAGTGCTACACTGCTTCCAGCTACTGACTAGTGGCTGACTGGTGCTGCAAGATGAGAATTCAGAGGTGGAAGTGGAGGAGGAGGTGGAGGAGAAGAAGGGGGGTTACAGCCCCTAATGTAGGTGGTGGCGGAAATCCTCATGGAAGTAGGGCCCGCAATATTTGGCGTCGGTAGCACCTGTGCCATCCCAGGGTACGACTCGCTCCTGGCCTCAACAATGTTCACCCAGTGTGATGTCAGGGAAATGTAGCACCCCTGGCCACAAGCAGTTGTCCACGTGTCAGTCATTAAGTGGACCTTCCCAATAAGTCGGGATCTTAGACGGGATTGGCCAGAACGTAACACATTGGAAGAGGAGGCAGTGGTGTGACCCGCAGACACTGATTGTACACCCAGGTGTTCGGACCACCTATTAGGGTGCTTTGCTGCCATGTGGCGGATCATGCTGGTGGTGGTTAGGTTGCTAGTATTCACGCCCCCTCATTTTGGTACGGCATAAGTTGCAAATGGCAATTCTTTTATCGTCCTTGCTTTCCTCAAAAAAGCACCAGACCGCGGAACACCTACCCCTTGGCAAGGGAGTTTTGCTCCGGGGAACAGTTTTAGACCTGTTTGGTGTGACCTGCCTTCTCCCTTTTGCCACCCCACTGCCTCTTACGTCCTGTTGCGGTGCTGCAGATCCTTCCTCCTCTGTACTGCTGTCCTCACTCGGCTTGCCACCTTCCTAGTTTGGGTCAGTGATTTAATCGTCCACCACCTTCTCTTCCACGTCCTCACTCTGGTCATCCTCCTGACTTGTTGACCTAACAAGAACCTCACTTATTGACAACTGTGTCTCATCCTCATAATCAACCTCTTGAGACACTAATTGTGGTTGACTTATTGGCAACTACACTGTGTGCAGAATTATTAGGCAAATGAGTATTTTGACCACATCATCCTCTTTATGCATGTTGTCTTACTCCAAGCTGTATAGGCTCGAAAGCCTACTACCAATTAAGCATATTAGGTGATGTGCATCTCTGTAATGAGAAGGGGTGTGGTCTAATGACATCAACAACCTATATCAGGTGTGCATAATTATTAGGCAACTTCCTTTCCTTTGGCAAAATGGGTCAAAAGAAGGACTTGACAGGCTCAGAAAAGTCAAAAATAGTGAGATATCTTGCAGAGGGATGCAGCACTCTTAAAATTGCAAAGCTTCTGAAGCGTGATCATCGAACAATCAAGCGTTTCATTCAAAATAGTCAACAGGGTCGCAAGAAGCGTGTGGAAAAACCAAGGCGCAAAATAACTGCCCATGAACTGAGAAAAGTCAAGCGTGCAGCTGCCAAGATGCCACTTGCCACCAGTTTGGCCATATTTCAGAGCTGCAACATCACTGGAGTGCCCAAAAGCACAAGGTGTGCACTACTCAGAGACATGGCCAAGGTAAGAAAGGCTGAAAGACGACCACCACTGAACAAGACACACAAGCTGAAACGTCAAGACTGGGCCAAGAAATATCTCAAGACTGATTTTTCTAAGGTTTAATGGACTGATGAAATGAGAGTGAGTCTTGATGGGCCAGATGGATGGGCCCGTGGCTGGATTGGTAAAGGGCAGAGAGCTCCAGTCCGACTCAGATGCCAGCAAGGTGGAGGTGGAGTACTGGTTTGGGCTGGTATCATCAAAGATGAGCTTGTGGGGCCTTTTCGGGTTGAGGATGGAGTCAAGCTCAACTCCCAGTCCTACTGCCAGTTTCTGGAAGACACCTTCTTCAAGCAGTGGTACAGGAAGAAGTCTGCATCCTTCAAGAAAAACATGATTTTCATGCAGGACAATGCTCCATCACACGCATCCAAGTACTCCACAGCGTGGCTGGCAAGAAAGGGTATAAAAGAAGAAAATCTAATGACATGGCCTCCTTGTTCACCTGATCTGAACCCCATTAAGAACCTGTGGTCCATCATCAAATGTGAGCTGTACAAGGAGTGAAAACAGTACACCTCTCTGAACAGTGTCTGGGAGGCTGTGGTTGCTGCTGCACGCAATGTTGATGGTGAGCAGATCAAAACACTGACAGAATCCATGGATGGCAGGCTTTTGAGTGTCCTTGCAAAGAAAGGTGGCTATATTGGTCACTGATTTGTTTTTGTTTTGTTTTTGAATGTCAGAAATGTATATTTGTGAATGTTGAGATATTATATTGGTTTCACTGGTAAAAATAAATAATTGAAATGGGTATATATTTGTTTTTTGTTAAGTTGCCTAATAATTATGCACAGTAATAGTCACTTGCGCACACAGATATCCCCCTAAAATAGCTAAAACTAAAAACAAACTAAAAACTACTTCCAAAAATATTCAGCTTTGATATTAATGAGTTTTTTGGGTTCATTGAGAACATGGTTCTTGTTCAATAATAAAATTAATCCTCAAAAATACAACTTGCCTAATAATTCTGCACTCCCTGTATATCTCATCATCATCATCCACCGCGTAAAACACTAATCATCTTCATCTGCCTGTGGATGCTCAAGAGTTTGGGAATCAGTGCACAAGATCTCCTCATGTCCCTCTTCAAGCGGGCTTGACGAGAGGGCCAAATCAAGGAATGGCAATGAAAAGAGCTCATCAGAATATTGAGTGTGGGATCACTTGTTTGCCAAGACTCTCCATGGTGGGAGGAAGGAGGATCAGGTTGAGGATTCTGTTGACCAGACTCTTGGCTACTGAGACTGAACTTTGTGGAAGACAGGGTGGTGCTTAACCGACTGGAAGCATTATCTGCTGCAGTCCAACCGACCACCTGGTCACACTGGTGTGACTTCGAGAGTGGTGTAATGCGCCGCCCTGCAAACTGGGACAGGAAGCTAGGTATCGCAGATGAGTGTGCTTCTTGTGCCCCGGCAGCAGGCATAGTTTCACCACGCCCAGGGCCAAGGCCTCTGCGTGCAACATCAACAGCACAGCCACTTCCCCATCCATTACTGCTCGCCTTGAGCATATTAAATGGTATATATGTTTGCAAGTATGTCATGTACAGTAGCGCAGGTTTTTGAAAGTGTAGGCGCAAATAAATTAAACTGAATGTCACTGATATTTAGGATGTGCAAACGTTATATAGGAGATGTAGCTCAGGTAATGTCGCTGTCACCAGCGGAGAAAAAATTTAACTAAATGTCACTGATATTTAGGATGCGCAAATGTTACACAGGAGATGTAGCGCAAGTAATGTTGCTGTCTGCAGCGGTAAAAATATAAAACTGAATGTCGCTGATATTTAGGATGTGCAAAACGTTATACAGGAGATGTAGCGCAGTTAATGTCGCTGTCACCAGCGGAATTTTTTTTTACTGAATGTCACTGATATTTTGGATGCGCAAACGTTATACAGGAGATGTAGCGCAGGTAATGTCGCTTACAACAGCGGGAAAAAAATTTAACTGACTGAATATCACTGATATTTAGGATGTGCAAACGTTATATAGGAGATGTAGCGCAGGTAATGTCGCTGTCACCAGTGGCGAAAAAATTTGTAACATAGTAACATAGTACATAAGGCCGAAAAAAGACATTTGTCCATCCAGTTCGACCTGTCATCCTGCAAGTTGATCCAGATGAATGTCACTGATATTTAGGATGTGCAAACGTTATAAAGGAGATGTATCATGGGGAGAAAAACAGAACTGGATCGCACATTCACAGTGCTATGCTTTGATATGAATTCGCTTCTCAGCGCCATTTTAAAGTGTACAGCCCCCTATACTGCATTATGTACCAGAGGCATTACTGTACATTTTGATCAAAAGGCATAAGCCCACTCACCACGCCAAGGTCGCCTCTTTGAGTTGGACCTACTCTGACAAAAAGGTGCAGCACAATGCGGTGACAAATAGAGATGTCCCGAACTATTCGCCGGCGAATAGTTCCCGGCGAACATCGCTTGTTCGCGTTCGCCGCGGCGGGCGAACATATGCGATGTTCGGTCCGCTCCCTATTCGTCATCATTGTATAAACTTTGACCCTGTACCTCACAGTCAGCAGACACATTCCAGCCAATCAGCATCATACCCTGCCTCCCAGACCCTCCCACCTCCTGGACAGCATCCATTTTAGATTCATTCGGAAGCTGCAGTGTCACAAATTTGACTCATTTGTAATCGCAATGTGATTAATACAGGTTATATTAATCGCATTGCGAATTCAACTTAGAGCTGGGTTCCTAATGGTTGTTGTATTGCTAGAATATAACATAATATAATATAAGATTGAGAATATAGTGCTATATTCGTTATATTCATCAATTCTAGCAATACAACCATTAGGAACTCAGATCTAAGTTGTAATCGCAATGCGATTAATACAGGTTATATTAATCGCATTGCGAATTCAACTTAGAGCTGGGTTCCTAATGACCCTGTACCTCACAGTCAGCAGGCACATTCCAGCCAATCAGCAGCAGACCCTCCCTCCCAGACCCTCCCACCTCCTGGAAAGCATCCATTTTAGATTCATTCGGAAGCTGCATTCTTAGTGAGAGGAGGGACAGTGTAGCTGCTGCTGATTTAATAGGGAAATCAATAGCTACGCTAGTGTATTCAGTGTGTGTATTCAGTGTCCACTACAGTCCTGAAAGACTCATCTCATCTCTGCTGTAAGGACAGCACCCCAAAAAGCCCTTTTTATTTATTTTTTTCTTGTGTAATCTCATTGCAGTTGCCTGCCTGCCAGTGTGTGCGTCAGGCTCACAGCGTATACTGTGCCCACTTGCCCAGTGCCACCACTCATATCTGGTGTCACAGTTGCTTGCATTTAAAAAAAAAAAAACTTTTTGGACTGTAATATAATAGCAGTCAGTTGCCGGCACGTGCGTGTGTTTCATGCCCTGCAAGTGCACAGTGTCACCAGCGCAACACATATCTGGTGTCACATTCGATTTCATTTAAAGAAAAACAACAATTTTGACTGTGAATAAATAGCAGTCAGTTGCACACATGTGTTTGTGTGTTTAAGGCCCAGCTGCAAGCGCATAGTGTCACTTCAGCGCCATTCATATCTGGTGTCACATTCGATTCCATTTAAAGAAAAACAACAATTTTGACTGTGAATAAATAGCAGTCAGTTGCACACATGTGTTTGTGTGTTTAAGGCCCAGCTGCAAGCGCATAGTGTCACTTCAGCGCCATTCATATCTGGTGTCACATTCGATTCCATTTAAAGAAAAACAACAATTTTGACTGTGAATAAATAGCAGTCAGTTGCACACATGTGTTTGTGTGTTTAAGGCCCAGCTGCAAGCGCATAGTGTCACTTCAGCGCAACTCATATCTGGTGTCACATTCGATTCCATTTAAAGAAAAACAACAATTTTGACTGTGAATAAATAGCAGTCAGTTGCACACACGTGTTTGTGTGTTTAAGGCCAAGCTGCAAGTCCATAGTGTCACTTCAGCGCCATTCATTTCTGGTGTCACATTCGATTACATTTAAATAAAAACAACAATTTTGACTGTGAATAAATAGCAGTCAGTTGCACACATGTGTTTGTGTGTTTAAGGCCCAGCTGCAAGCGCATAGTGTCACTTCAGCGCCATTCATATCTGGTGTCACATTCTATTCCATTTAAAGAAAAACAACAATTTTGACTGTGAATAAATAGCAGTCAGTTGCACACACGTGTTTGTGTGTCTAAGGCCCAGCTGCCAGCGCATAGTGTCACTTCAGCGCAGCTCATATCTGGTATCACATTCGATTCCATTTAAAGAAAAACAACAATTTTGACTGTGAATAAATAGCAGTCAGTTGCACACACGTGTTTGTGTGTTTAAGGCCCAGCTGCAAGTGCATAGTGTCACCAGCGCAACTCATATCTGGTGTCACAGTAGCTTGCACGCATAGTACAACTTAACTAATCTAAAAAAATGACAGGCAGAAGCAGGCCACCCGGCAGGGGCCGTCGTGGTCGTGGTGCTGTGATTCCCTTTGGCCCTAGAATAATGTCCAGTGTTCAGAGGCCACGTACCCTGAACTCGAAAAGTTCTGAGGACATAGTTGACTGGCTAACACAGGACACCCAATCTTCTACAGCTTCCGCTCGGAACCTTGAAGCACCATCCTCCTCCAGCTTAGCTTCGGGCACCTCTTAAGTTACCACTCGCCCGCCTGCCGCCACCACCAACACTAGCACCACAGCCGCTTCAATTGATCTGTCAGAGGAGTTATTTACACATCAGTTGGAAGAAATGAGTGATGCGCAACCATTATTGCCAGAGGATGTAGATAACAGGGATATGTCTCAGTCAGGCAGCATTACACACATGGACGTACGGTGTGATGATGATGATGATGATGTTGTACCCACTGCTGCTTCCTTTGCTGAGTTGTCAGATACAAGTGAAGCGGTTGATGATGATGATGTGTCCGTGGATGTCACGTGGGTGCCCACTCGAAGAGAAGAAGAACAGGGGAAAAGTTTAGATGGGGAGACAGAGAAGAGGAGGAGACGAGTTGGAAGCAGGGGGAGGTCGTCGCAAGGAGCTAGTGGCACAGTCAGACAGCATGTATCGGCACCCGGGGTCAGCCAGACAGCACGCCAATCAACGCATGCTGTTGCCACCACCAGAATGCTGTCATTGCAGAGCTCAGCAGTGTGGCATTTTTTGTGTGTGTCTGCCTCTGACAACAGTAATACCATTTGCAACCTGTGCCAAAAGAAACTGAGTCATGGGAAGTCCAACACCCACCTAGGTACAACTGCTTTGCGAAGGCACATGATCGCACATCACAAACGCCTATGGGATCAACACATGAGTACAAGCAGCACACAAACTCAAAGCCCCCATCCTCCTCCTGGTCCAGCATCTTCAGCCACGTCAACCACTGCTGTCCTCCTTGCCCCCTCTCAACCATCCGCCACTCCGTCTCTTGCCTTGAGCAGTTCCTGCTCATCTGCCCACAGTCAGGTGTCTGTCAAGGACATGTTTGAGCGTAAGAAGCCAATGTCACAGAGTCACCCCCTTGCCCGGCGTCTGACAGCTGGTTTGTCTGAACTCTTAGCACGCCAGCTTTTACCATACAAGCTTGTGGAGTCTGAGGCGTTCAAAAAATTTGTACCTATTGGGACACCGCAGTGGAAGGTACCCGGCCGAAATTTCTTTGCACAAAAGGCAATCCCCAACCTGTACTCGATTGTGCAAAAAGAAGTAATGGCATGTCTGGCACACAGTGTTGGGGCAAGGGTCCATCTGACCACTGATACCTGGTCTGCAAAGCACTGTCAGGGCAGGTATATCACCTACACTGCGCATTGGGTAAACCTGCTGACGGCTGCCAAGCATGGAATGCGTTGGTGAAACAGCCACGACTTGCAGGCAGGCCTGCTGCCACCTCATCTACTCCATCCTCTTCCATAACCTCCTCGGCTGAGTCCTCTTCTGCTGCTGCATATTGCTCGACACCAACGGCAACCCCCCAGCTCCCCAGGGGCTATTCCACATCCCGGATACGACAGTGTCACGCCGTCTTTGGGTTGACTTGCCTGAAAGCAGAGAGTCACACCGGACCAGCACTCCTGTCCGCCCTGAACGCACAGGTGGATCAGTGGCTGACTCTGCACCAACTTGAGATCGGCAAAGTGGTGTGTGACAACGGAAGCAATTTGTTGGCGGCATTGAATTTGGGCAAGTTGACACATGTGCCGTGCATGGCACATGTGTGTAATCTGATCGTACAACGCTTTGTGCATAAGTACCCAGGCTTACAGGACGTCCTGAAGCAGGCCAGGAAGGTGTGTGGCCATTTCAGGCCTTCCTACACGGCCAGGGCGGACTTTTCAGATATCCAGCGGCGAAACAACATGCCAGTGAGGCGCTTAAATTTGAAACAGCCCGACACATTGGAATTCAACACTCCTACTGTTCGACCGCCTGCTCCAACAAGAAAAAGCAGTCAACGAGTATTTGTATGACCGGGGTGCTAGGACAGCCTCTGCGGAGCTGGGAATTTTTTTTCCACGTTACTGGAGGCTAATGCGCAATGCCTGTAGGCTCATGCGTCCTTTTGAGGAGGTAACAAACCTAGTCAGTCGCACCGAAGGCACCATCAGCGACATCATACCATTTGTTTTCTTCCTGGAGTGTGCCCTGCGAAGAGTGCTGGATCAGGCCGTAGATGAGCGTGAAGAGGAAGAGGAAGAGTTGTGGTCACCATCACCACCAGAAACAGCCTTATCAGCATCGCTTGCTGGACCTGCGGCAACGCTGGAAGAGGATTGTGAGGAAGAGGAGTCAGAGGAGGAATGTGGCTTTGAGGAGGAGGAGGAAGACCAACCACAACAGGCACCCCAGGGTGCTCGTTGTCACCTATCTGGTATTTGTGGTGTTGTACGTGGCTGGGGGGAAGAACATACCTTCAGTGAGATCACTGAGGACGAGGAACGGTACATGAGTAGCTCGGGCATCCAACCTTGTGCAAATGGGGTCTTTTATGCTGTCGTGCCTGTTGAGGGACCCTCGTATAAAAAGGCTGAAGGAGAATGACCAATACTGGGTGGCCACGCTACTAGACCCCCGGTATAAGCAGAAAGTGCCTGAAATGTTACCGAATTACCGCAAGTCGGAAAGGATGCATCAGTTCCAAAATAAATTAAAAGGTATGCTTTACACAGCGTATAAGGGTGATGTCACAGCACAACGGGAATCTAACAGGGGAAGAGGTGAAAGTAATCCTCCTCCTCCCACGACCACGCCGGCAAGGACAGGACGCTTTACAGATGTGTTGTTGATGGAGGACATGCAGAGCTTTTTAAGTCCTACGCATCGCCACAGCCCTTCGGGGTCCACCCTCAGAGAATGACTCGACTGACAGGTAGCAGACAACCTCGCCTTAACTGCAGATATTGACACTCTGAAGAGCGATGAACCCCTTGACTACTGGGTGTGCAGGCTTGACCTGTGGCCTGAGCTATCCCAATTTGCGATAGAACTTCTGGCCTGCCCCTCTTCAAGTGTCCTGTCAGAAAGGACCTTCAGTGCAGCAGGAGGTATTGTCACTGAGAAGAGAAGTCACCTAGGTCAAAAAAGTCTAGATTACCTCACCTTTATTAAGATGAATGAGGGATGGATCCCGAAGGGACTGACAGTGGGCGATACAATCGACTAAAAAAGGCCTGATGAGATGAGCTGCCTTGGGCTAAAAATGGTCCACACGCTGCTGTATTTTATCTCTGCATGCCGGATGACTTGCGTGACTTATCCGTCACCAACTAGGGTTCAAGCCGCAATGTTTTAGTACACTTTCTGCCTGGGAAACAAACATCAATTTTTCTGGCCACTGCTACAGCAGCGGCTGCAACAATACCTAATTTTTCAGGCATGTGTACATGCCTAATTTTTCTGGCCTCTGATGCTGCACTGTGGCTTCAAAAACCAAACAAAAAAAAAGGCACATACATGTGTCAATTCCCCTTCGTGATCGTTACCTTGTTGTGGTGAAGGGGCTTGCGTATCACAATGAAGCGACCACCTCTATGAGTGTGTTGGCAATGGCAATGTTGGCACACCCTAGATAATAAGGTCGTTGCTTCATTGTGAACAGACCAAAAGCGATCGGTTGGATAATTTTGCATAGAAAATTAATTTTCTTTGTGATCATCTAAGGTGATCATTAAAGCCTACTGGGCCAACAATGGGCCCACACTGCAGAATCATTGTTTTCTGGGTCACTTAACTGTCACTGAACTACCTCAGCACGACCATAGGCTTTGAAAAAAAAAACATCGCCTGCAATCTCACGAACACAGTCATCACTACACCAAGATTGACGCATAGAGGATTAAAATTTATGTCATGAGTGTGTCAGCTATTGACAACTCTTTGCGGTTGTCTAAAATCTTTTCCATACACGTCCCCTGATAGGGGACGTGACAGGGATTAAACTGATAGGAATAGTACTACTTAACACACCTTATAGTAATAATAATAATAATAATAATACTAGTGGACGTAACAGGGATTAAACTATTTGGAATAGTACTATCTGGTGGCACAATAGATTGCACGCGCAGTGCCCCAAATTTGGATGTAGGAGGACCGACCAAGCATCTTTTTCCATCTCCCGGTTCCTAAAATCGATTCCATATACACGTCCCCTGATAGGGGACGTAACAGGGATTAAACTGATAAGAATAGTACTACTTAACACACCGCTCCTATCTGGTGGCACAGTAGATTGCACGCGCAGTGCCCCAAATTGGACGTAAGAGGACCGACCAAGCATCTTTTTCCATCTCCCGGTTCCTAAAATTGATTCCATATACACGTCCCCTGATAGGGGACGTGACAGGGATTAAACTGATAGGAATAGTACTACTTAACACACCTTATAATAACGCAGAGAGAGGCAATGCAGAGAGAGGAGTCTGAGGAAGAGGAGTCAGAGGAGGAAGGTGGCTTTGAGGAGGTGGAAGACCAACCACAGCAGGTGTCCCAGGGGGCTTGTTGTCACCTTTCGGGGACCCTTGGTGTTGTACGTGGCTGGGTGGAGGAAGAGACCTTCAATGACATCAGTGAGGACAAGGAATGGGACATGGCTAGCTTGGTATCCAACCTTGTGCAAATGGGGAGTTTGCGGCTGTGCAAATGGACTGTTTGCGGTTGTTTGCGGTTGTTTGCGGTGCTTTAAACGGGGAATTTGGTCTGTCACTGTGAAGCAGGCGTAACCCTTACACTACCTGATCGATACAACATCATACCTGATGTTTTAAAGCACGTTATTCCAAACAATTTAGGAATGTTAGGTGATTTATGCCCATTATGGATTAAAACCAGACTTTGTGTCAACTATGTAATTTTCCATGGGAGTTTTGCCATGGATCCCCCTCCGGCATGCCACAGTCCAGGTGTTAGTCCCCTTGAAACAACTTTTCCATCACTATTGTGGCCAGAAAGAGTCCCTGTGGGTTTTAAAATTCGCCTGCCTATTGAAGTCTATGGCGGTTCGCCGGTTCGCGAACATTTGCGAAAATTCGCGTTCGGCGTTCGCGAACGAAAATTTTTATGTTCGCGGCATCTCTAGTGACAAAGCGGCACTGCCCTAGTAGGCGGTGGGACTCAGGAGTCAAACAGCAACCCTGCTGTCCGACAATGCCACCCCTGGCACTGGGTCCCACCAACCCACCAGAATAGCACCACAAAAACAAAGGCCACCACGCAGTACTGCACCATGTGAACAGTTGTCTAACATGTCCAACATTTTATACAGGAGATCTAGTGCAGGTAATGTTGCTTTCACCAGCGGCAAAAAAATTAAACTGATTGGCACTGATATTTAGGATGCGCAAACGTTAGAGAGGAGATAAAGCGCAGGTATTGTCGCTGTCACCAGCGGCGCAAAAAATTAAACTGAATGTCACTGATATTTAGGATGTGCAAACTTTATATAGGAGATGAAGGGCAGGTAATGTCGCTGTGACCAGCGGCAATTTTTTTTTTTACTGAAAATGACTGATATTTAGGATGTGCAAACGTTATACGGAAGAAGTAGCGCAGGTAATGTCGCTGTCACCAGCAGAATTTTTTCTTTACTGAATGTCACTGATATTTAGGATGTGCAAACGTTAAACAGTAGATGCAGAGCAGGTAATGTCGCTGTGACCAGCGGCTAAAATATTAAACTTAGGCCTCATGCACACGAACGTTTTTTTTCACGGTCCGCAAAAACAGGGTCCGTAGGTCCGTGATCCGTGACCGTTTTTTCGTCCGTGGGTCTTCCTTGATTTTTGGCGGATCCACGGTCATGAAAAAAAAGTCATTTTGGTGTCCGCCTGGCCGTGCGGAGCCAAACGGATCCGTCCTGAATTACAATGCAAGTCAATGGGGACGGATCCGTTTGACGTTGACACAATATGGTGCCATTTCAAACGGATCCGTCCCCATTGACTTTCAATGTAAAGTCCGGAGTCCCTTTTATACCATCAGATCGGAGTTTTCTCCAATCCGATGGTATATTTTAACTTGAAGCGTCCCCATCACCATGGGAACGCCTCTATGTTAGAATATACTGTCGGATATGAGTTAGATCGTGAAACCTCATTTCCGACAGTATATTCTAACACAGAGGCGTTCCCATGGTGATGGGGACGCTTCTAGTTAGAATATACTACAAACTGTGTACATGACTGCCCCCTGCTGCCTAGCAGCATCCGATCTCTTACAGGGGGCCGTGATCAGCACAATTAACCCCTCAGGTGCCGCACCTGAAGGGGTTAATTGTACTATCATATCCCCCTGTAAGAGATCAGGGCTGCCAGGCAGCAGGGGGCAGACCCCCCCCCCCCCCCCCCTCCCCAGTTTGAATATCATTGGTGGCCAGTGCGGCCCCCCCCCCTTCCTCCATTGTAATAAATCGTTGGGGGCACAGTGTGCGCCCCCCCCCCTTCCTCCCTCTATTGTAATAATTCGTTGGTGGCACAGTGTGGCCCCCCCCCCCGCCCCCTTCCTCCCTCTATTGTAATAAATCGTTGGTGGCAATCATTGGCCCCCCTCCCTCTATAGCATTAACAACATTGGTGGCCAGTGTGCGGCCTCCCATCTTGCGCCCCCCCCCCCCCCCCCCCGATCATTGGTGGCAGCGGGTTACTAGCAATAGTACAAGATTCATACTTACCTGGGAGCTGTGATGTTCGTGTCCGGCCGGGAGCTCCTCCTACTGGTAAGTGACGGTTCATTTAGCAATGCGCCGCACAGACCTGTCACTGTCACTTACCAGTAGGTGGAGCTCCCGGCCGGACACGAACATCGCAGCAGCAGGTAAGTATTAATCTTCTACTATTGTACTATTGCTAAGTAACCATGGCAACGAGGACTGTAGTAGCGTCCTGGTTGCCATGGTTACCGATCGGAGCCCCAGCGATTAAACTGGGACTCCGATCAGAACTCCGCTGCCACCAATGATGATGGGGGGGGGGGGGGGGGGGAGATGGGAGGCTGCACACTGGCCACCAACGTTGTTAATGCTATAGAGGGGGGGGGGGGGGGCAATGGGGGGCGCACACTGTGCCACCAACGATTTATTACAATAGAGGGAGGAAGGGGGGGGGGGGCGCACACTGTGCCACCAACGAATTATTACAATAGAGGGAGGGGGGGGGTGCCGCACTGGCCACCAATGATATTCAAACTGGGGAGGGGGGGGGGTCTGCCCCCTGCTGCCTGGCAGCCCTGATCTCTTACAGGGGGATATGATAGTACAATTAACCCTTTCAGGTGCCGCACCTGAAGGGGTTAATTGTGCTGATCACGGCCCCCTGTAAGAGATCGGGTGCTGCCAGGCAGCAGGGGGCAGTCTTGTACACAGTTTGTAGTGTATTCTAACTAGAAGCGTCCCCATCACCATGGGAACGCTTCTGTGTTAGAATATACTGTCGGTTCTGAGTTTTCACGAAGTGAAAACTCAGCTTTGAAAAAGCTTTATGCAGACGGATCTTCGGATCCGTCTGTATAAAAACTAACCTACGGCCACGGATCACGGACACGGATGCCAATCTTGTGTGCATCCGTGTTCTTTCACGGACCCATTGACTTGAATGGGTCCGTGAACCGTTGGCCGTGAAAAAAATAGGACAGGTCATATTTTTTTCACGGCCAGGAAACACGGATCACGGATGCGGCTGCAAAACGGTGCATTTTCCGATTTTTCCACGGACCCATTGAAAGTCAATGGGTCCGCGAAAAAAAACGGAAAACGGCACAACGGCCACGGGTGCACACAACGGTCGTGTGCATGAGGCCTTAATGTCACTGATACTTAGGATGCGCAAATGTTATATAGGAGATGTAGCACAGGTAATGTCGCTGTCACCAACAGCAAAAAAATTAATCTGAATGTCTCTTATATTTAGGATGCGCAAACATTATACAGGAGATGTTGCGCAGGTAATGTTGCTGTCACCAGCGGCAAAAAAATTAATCTGAATATCACTGATATTTAGTATGTGCAAAGGTTATGCAGGAGATGTAGCGTAGGTATTGTCGCTGTCACCAGCGGCGACAAAATTTAACTGAATGTCACTGATATTTAGGATGTGTAACCGTTATACAGGAGATGTAGCACAGGTAATGTCGCTGTCACCAGCGGCCAAAAAATTTAACTGATTGGCACTGATATTTAGAATGCGCAAAGGTTAGAGAGGAGATAAAGCACAGGTAATACAGTATTCGCTGTCACTAGTGGCAAAAATATTAAACTGAATGTCACTGATATTAATGATGTGCAAAAGTTGTACAGGAGATATAACGCAGGTAATGTCGCTGTCACCAGCGGCAAAAAAATTTAACTGCATGTCACTGATATTTAGGATGTGCAAACATTATACAGGAGATGTAGTGCAGGTAATTTCTCTGTGACCAGCGGCAAAAATATTAAACTGAATGTCACTGATATTTAGGATGTGCAAACTTTATATAGGAGATGTAGTGCAGGTAATGTCGCTGTGACCAGTGGCGAAAAAATTTAACTGAATATTACTGATATTTAGGATGTGTAAATGTTATACAGGAGATGTAGTGCAGGTAATGTTGTTGTCACCAGCGGTGAAAATATTAAACTGAATGTCACTGATATTTCGGATGTGCAAAAGTTATACAGGAGATGTAACGCAGGTAATATCGCTGTGACCAGCGGCGAAAATATTAAACTGAATGTCACTGATATTTAGGATGTGCAAACTTTATATAGGAGATGTAGTGCAGGTAATGTCACTGTGACCAGCGGCGAAAAAATTAAACTGAATATTACTGATATTTAGGATGTGCAAATGTTATACAGGAGATGTAGCGCAGGTAATGTCGCTGTCACCAGCGGAAAAAATATTAAACTGAATGTTACAAATATTTAATATGTGCAAACATTAAAAAGGAGATGTAGAGCAAGTAATGTCGCTGTGACCAGCGGCGAAAATATGAAACTTAATGTCACTGATATTTAGGATGCGCAAATGTTATATAGGAGATGTAGCGCAGGTAATGTCGCTGTCACCAAAAGCGAAAAAATTTAACTGAATGTCACAGATATTTAGGATGCACAAACGTTATACAGGAGATGTAGCGCAGGTAATGTCGCTGTCACCAGCGGCAATTAAATTAAACTGAATGTCACCGATATTTAGGATGTGCAAACGTTATACAAAAGATGTAGCGCAGGTAATGTCGCTGTCACCAGCGGCAAAAAAATTTAACTGAATGTCACTGATATTTAGGATGTGCAAACATTATACAAGAGATGTAGCGCAGGTAATGTCGCTTTCACCAGCGGCAAAAAAAATTAAACTGAATGTCACTGATATTTAGGATGTGCAAACGTTATACAAGAGATGTAGCGCAGGTAATGTCGCTTTCACCAGCGGCGAAAAAAATGTAACTGAATGTCTTAGATATTTAGAATGTGCAATAGTTATACAGGAGATGTAGCGCAGGTCATTTCGCTGTCATAAAGCAGCGAAAAAATTAAACTGAATGTCACAGATATTTAGGATGTGCAAACATTATATAGGAGATGTAGCGCAGGTAATGCTGCAGTCACCAGCGGCGAAAAACTTAAACTGAATGTCTTAGATATTTGAAGGGGTTGTCCGGGATTTGGGACCTTTGTCCTAAAGTACTGCAGTGTCACCCACATCAACAGCACCCATGTCCTACCTGATGAACTTACTTCTAATGCCCCCTTTTGCTCCAATAAATTCTCTGCCGGAAGTGAAGGTTTTCTTTCACTCAGTGATGTACCGGGTCCCTTGCAGAGGAGGAAAGCTTCCTCTTCCGCTGCTCAGGGAGCCCGGTGATGTCACTGCCAGCCTAGCTAATTATGCAAAAGTATGGAGGAGCGGTAACTAGCCTGGCCGAGATCCCGCTAAGCTCCGCCCCCTCCAGTCCGGTGACGTCACTGGGTGCCGACAAGGGACCAATCAGAGTGGTCCCTTGCCCACGCTCACTCCAATTGGTTGGTCTATGCAGACCAACCAATAGGAGCGCGGTACTGTGAAAATGCTGGTTTCAGGCTGCAATCTCCACTCAGAGTGGAGATCGCTGCCTGAAAGCGAGTAAGTGCCCCCAGTTCCCTTTATAATATAAAAGGCCCCCTCATATGTGCCCCAGTGCCGGTCATCAAATAAATACCCCCTCATGTACGGGTAATATTAATATGCCATCGGATCTGAGTTTTCTCCAATCCGATGGTATATTTTAACTTGAAGAGGGTCCCCCCTCCCTCCCTCCCCAGTATTAAATTCATTGGTGGCCAGTGCGGTCCCCCCCCTCCCTCCCTCCCTCCCCAGTATAAAATTCATTGGTTGCCAGTGCGGCCTCCCCTCCCCCCCCTAATTAAAATCACCCCCCCCCCAATTAAAATCCCCCCCATCATTGGTGGCAGTGGAGAGTTCCGATCAGAGTACCAGTTTAATCGCTGGGGCTCCGATCGGTTACTTAGCACTTTTAGAAGCATTATACTTACCTGCGCTGTCTGTGGCCGGCCGGGCGCTCCTCTTACTTGTAAGTGACAGGTCTGTGCTATAAGCAATGCGCCGCACAGACCTTTCACTTACCAGTAAGAGGAGCGAGCTGCAGTAGCGTCCTGGCTGCCATGGTAACCGATCGGAGCCCCAGTGATTAAATTCGGACTCCGATCAGAACTGCCTCTCCACTGCCACCAATGATGGGGGGAAGAGGGGGGTTGTTAACCTGTGGCCACTGCCACCAATGAATTTAATTAGGGGTGGGGGGGCACACTAACCACCAATGATTTTAATGGGGGGGTGGGGGTAGGGGGAGGGCCACACTGGCCACCAATGATTTTAATACTGGGGAGGGAGGGAGGGGGGCCGCACTGGCCACCAATGATTTTAATACTGGGGAGAGAGGGAGGGGGGCCGCACTGGCCACCAATGAATTTAATGCTGGGCAGGGAGGGAGGGGGGCCGCACTGGCCACCAATGAATTTAATACTGGGGAGGGAAGGGGCGCCGCACTGGCCACCAATGAATTTAATACTGGGGAGGGAGGGGGGTCTGCACTGGCCACCAATGATTTTAATATTAGGGAGGGAGGGGGGCCGCACTGGTCACCGATGAATTTAATACTGGGGAGGGAGGGGGGGCCGCACTGGCCACCAATGATTTTAATACTGGGGAGGGAGGGGGGTCTGGCCCCTGCTGCCTGGAAGCACCTGATCTCTTACAGGGGGCTGAGATCCGCACAATTAACCCCTCAGGTGCGGCACCTGAGTAGTTAATTGTGCGGATCACAGCCCCCTGTAAGAGATCGGGTGCTGCCAGGCAGCAGGGGGCCGTTATGTACACAGTTCTTAGTATATTCTAACTTGAAGCGTCCCCATCACCATGGGAACGCCTCTGTGTTAGAATATACTGTCGGATCTGAGTTTTCACAATCCTGAAAACTCAGATCTGAAAAAGCTAATACTATTATTTTCCGTTATAACCATGTTATAATGGAAAATAATAAAGTGAAGTTCGGGTCCCCATTGACTTCATCGATGTGGGACCCACTGTATGTGGAGACAATACGGCCATGGCTGGGCAGCCGCAGTGTACATGAGCCCTAATGGACTGACCGTTTGTTTAGACAAATTTCTGACGGCACACAGACGGCTTTTTTATTTTGAGGAACCGCAATTTAACGCCCGCATAAGGCCATGTTTGCACGACTTGGTGCAACCCGTGCTCGTGCTGTAGACCGCAAATCTAGATCCACAATGCACCGTGATGCACTTGAATGGGTCCACGATCCATCTGTTCCGCAAAAAGATAGAGCAAGTTCTATCTTTTTGTGGTGCTGAGGCACAGAATGGAACCCCAGGATGCACTCCATAGTGTTTCCTTAGTGATACATTCCGCGCTTCTGTTCCGCTCCATTCCGCATCTCCGGATTTGCAGACCCATTAAAGTTAATGGGTCTGCATCCGTGATGTGGAATGCACACGGAACGGTGCGCGTATATTGCAGATCCGCCAATATGGACAGTTGTTTTTCCCGGAGTCCATTCTGTTTTTTTTCCGGATAGGATGTGGACCCATTCAATTCAATGGGTCAGTAAAAAAATGATGATAGGTGTTCTGCATTGTCCGTGGTTTCCATAAGAAAAAAATAATAAAATAGTGTATGTCCGACTTTTTTCTCATTTGCGGACAAGGATAGGCATTTATTGAAAGGGATCTGTGAAAAAAAAACAGATCCTACAGAAAAAAAACTGCCATAATTTTTTTTTTTGCTGATTCACGATTTGCAGACAGCAACAAACAACTGTCGTGTGCATGTAGCCTAAGGCTACTTTCACACTAGCGATTTGGTTTACGTTTGTAAAATCCTTTTCAGGGCTCTCACAAGCGGTCCAAAATGGATCAGTTTTGCCCTAATACATTCTGAATAGATAAGGATCCGCTCAGAATGCATCAGTTTGCCTCCGTTACGTCTCCATTCTGCTCTGCAGGCTGCTTGCAGTGTTTTGGTGTCCGTCTGACGAAACTGAGCCA
The DNA here is from genome assembly GCF_905171765.1 of Bufo bufo. NCBI lineage: Eukaryota > Metazoa > Chordata > Amphibia > Anura > Bufonidae > Bufo > Bufo bufo. The sequence continues at coordinate 659,732,975 of NC_053389.1, forward strand.
AACGTGTAAGTCAATGGGGACGGATCCGTTTTCACTGACACAATATGGCACAATAAAAAAAGGATCCGTCCTCCATTGACTTTCAATGGTGTTCGAGAGGGATCCGTATTGGCTAAGGTAAAGATAATACAAACGGATCCATTCTGAGCAGATGCAGATGGTTGCATTATAAATGCGGATCCGTCTATGATGAATCCACACCAAACGCAAGTGTGAAAGTAGCCTTATCTGTGTAGCAGAGCAAAATTGGGGACATTGTAAAACAACTTTATCATTGCTTGGATAGATTACTGTAACTTGGTTATTGTAATGATGAATGTAAACATAAAAGGAATGCAGTATAAATGATGTACCATTCTGTATGTGGATTCACTGTCTGCCTCTCTGCTCTGCAAGCACTGAGCACATGACATGTGCAAGGAGGAGTTTATGGGGGAGGAATATGTGAGAGGGGGCGGATCTATGGAGGAGTGAATAATGTGCAGGAGGCTGAATATGTAAGAGGGGGCGAATCTATGGAGGAGTGAATAATGTGCAGGAGGCTGAATATGTAAGAGGGGGCGGATCTATGGAGGAGTGAATACTGTGCAGGAGGCTGAATATGTATGAGGGGGGCAGATCTATGGAGGAGTGAATAATGTGCAGGAGGCTGAATATGTATGAGGGGGGCAGATCTATGGAGGAGTGAATAATGTGCAGGAGGCTGAATATGTAAGAGGGGGCGGATCTATGGAGGAGTGAATAATGTGCAGGAGGCTGAATATGTATGAGGGGGGCGGATCTATGGAGGAGTGAATAATGTGCAGGAGGCTGAATATGTAAGAGGGAGCGGCTCTATGGAGGAGTGAATAATGTGCAGGAGGCTGAATATGTAAGAGGGGGCGGATCTATGGAGGAGTGAATAATGTGCAGGAGGCTGAATATGTAAGAGGGGGCGTATCTATGGAGGAGTGAATAATGTGCAGGAGGCTGAATATGTAAGAGAGGGGCAGATCTATGGAGGAGTGAATAATGTGCAGGAGGCTGAATATGTAAGAGGGGGCGGATCTATGGAGGAGTGAATAATGTGCAGGAGGCTGAATATGTAAGATGGGGGCGGATCTATGGAGGAGTGAATAATGTGCAGGAGGCTGAATATGTAAGAGGGGGCGGATCTATGGAGGAGTGAATAATGTGCAGGAGGCTGAATATGTAAGATGGGGCGGATCTATGGAGGAGTGAATAATGTGCAGGAGGCTGAATATGTAAGAGGGGGGCGGATCTATGGAGGAGTGAATAATGTGCAGGAGGCTGAATATGTAAGAGGGGGGCGGATCTATGGAGGAGTGAATAATGTGCAGGAGGCTGAATATGTAAGAGGGGGCGGATCTATGGAGGAGTGAATAATGTGCAGGAGGCTGAATATGTAAGATGAGGGGGGATCTCTGGAGGAGTGAATAATGTGCAGGAGGCTGAATATGTAAGAGGGGGGCGGATCTATGGAGGAGTGAATAATGTGCAGGAGGCTGAATATGTAAGAGGGGGGCGGATCTATGGAGGAGTGAATAATGTGCAGGAGGCTGAATATGTAAGAGGGGGCGGATCTATGGAGGAGTGAATAATGTGCAGGAGGCTGAATATGTAAGATGAGGGGGGATCTCTGGAGGAGTGAATAATGTGCAGGAGGCTGAATATGTGAGAGGGGGCGGATCTATGGAGGAGTGAATAATGTGCAGGAGGCTGAATATGTAAGAGGGGGCGAATCTATGGAGGAGTGAATAATGTGCAGGAGGCTGAATATGTAAGAGGGGGCGGATCTATGGAGGAGTGAATACTGTGCAGGAGGCTGAATATGTATGAGGGGGGCAGATCTATGGAGGAGTGAATAATGTGCAGGAGGCTGAATATGTAAGAGGGGGCGGATCTATGGAGGAGTGAATAATGTGCAGGAGGCTGAATATGTATGAGGGGGGCGGATCTATGGAGGAGTGAATAATGTGCAGGAGGCTGAATATGTAAGAGGGAGCGGCTCTATGGAGGAGTGAATAATGTGCAGGAGGCTGAATATGTAAGAGGGGGCGGATCTATGGAGGAGTGAATAATGTGCAGGAGGCTGAATATGTAAGAGGGGGCGTATCTATGGAGGAGTGAATAATGTGCAGGAGGCTGAATATGTAAGAGAGGGGCAGATCTATGGAGGAGTGAATAATGTGCAGGAGGCTGAATATGTAAGAGGGGGCGGATCTATGGAGGAGTGAATAATGTGCAGGAGGCTGAATATGTAAGATGGGGGCGGATCTATGGAGGAGTGAATAATGTGCAGGAGGCTGAATATGTAAGAGGGGGCGGATCTATGGAGGAGTGAATAATGTGCAGGAGGCTGAATATGTAAGATGGGGCGGATCTATGGAGGAGTGAATAATGTGCAGGAGGCTGAATATGTAAGAGGGGGGGCGGATCTATGGAGGAGTGAATAATGTGCAGGAGGCTGAATATGTAAGAGGGGGGCGGATCTATGGAGGAGTGAATAATGTGCAGGAGGCTGAATATGTAAGAGGGGGCGGATCTATGGAGGAGTGAATAATGTGCAGGAGGCTGAATATGTAAGATGAGGGGGGATCTCTGGAGGAGTGAATAATGTGCAGGAGGCTGAATATGTAAGAGAGGGGCAGATCTATGGAGGAGTGAATAATGTGCAGGAGGCTGAATATGTATGAGGGGGCGGATCTATGGAGGAGTGAATAATGTGCAGGAGGCTGAATATGTATGAGGGGGCGGATCTATGAAGGAGTGAATAATGTGCAGTTGGCTGAATATGTAAGAGGGGGGCGGATCTATGGAGGAGTGAATAATGTGCAGGAGGCTGAATATGTATGAGGGGGGCGGATCTATGGAGGAGTGAATAATGTGTAGGAGGCTGAAGATGTAAGAGGGGGGAGGATCTATGGAGGAGTGAATAATGTGCAGGAGGCTGAATATGTATGAGGGGGCGGATCTATGGAGGAGTGAATAATGGGCAGGAGGCTGAATATGTATGAGGGGGCGGATCAATGGAGGAGTGAATAATGGGCAGGAGGCTGAATATGTATGAGGGGGCGGATCAATGGAGGAGTGAATAATGGGCAGGAGGCTGAATATGTATCAGGGGGCGGATCTATGGAGGAGTGAATAATGGGCAGGAGGCTGAATATGTAAGAGGGGGCAGATCTATGGAGGAGTGAATAATGTGCAGGAGGCTGAATATGTATGAGGGGGCGGATCTATGGAGGAGTGAATAATGGGCAGGAGGCTGAATATGTATGAGGGGGCGGATCTATGGAGGAGTGAATAATGGGCAGGAGGCTGAATATATATGAGGGGGCGGATCTATGGAGGAGTGAATAATGGGCAGGAGGCTGAATATGTATCATGGGGCGGATCTATGTAGGAGTGAATAATGGGCAGGAGGCTGAATATGTATGAGGGGGGCGGATGCAGGGTGGTGATCTTACATTGTAGAAACCGCCTGCTGCTGTGCTGCACTGGGACACACAATGCTTTGCAGCAGGAAGTGATGTCATACATAAACAGATATGTAAACAGTCTGTTGGGGACTGTAGGAGCAATGCAGCAGTGTCAAAGCTACCTAAAAACATCTTGGGAACATAAACTTGGCTACTTATGGTGAGTAAGCTACTTTAAAAAAAAAATGAGTTTGATCCCGGACAATCCCTTTAAGGATGCGCAAACGTTAGAGAGGAGATAAAGTGCAGGTAATGTCGCTGTCACCAGCGGCAAAAATATTAAACTCCTGGAGCTCCTACTCCACTGCCATGACTGCTGGAGGAGGTGGGGTGGTAGGAGCAGCACCAGCTCAATCAGCACCAATTTAAGTCTGGAGTCTCTGATAAGCACTTCTCTTCACCCACCTACTGAAGAAACCACCCAGCAGCAGCAGGACATGGAGCAGGACCTGAACCAGCAGGTGGTGGCATACTTGGACTGCACCCTGTTACTCCAGATCCAAGATCCCCTTGACTACTGGTCAGCCAAACTTGAATTGTGGCCGTAACAGGCTGGGTTTGATCTGGGCAAGCTTTTCTGCCCAGTTAGTAGTGTGGCAACAGAGTGCGTGTTTAGTGCGGCAGGGGGCATAGTAACCCTAAGGAGAACTCGCCTTTTAACACAACGGTTCAGAGATTAACCCTTATAAAGATGAATCAAGCCTGGATCAATGAGGATTTCCAGACACCAGTGCTTGATACAACAGACTAGATCATTCTGGCAGTAATGATCTGACAGTATTGTGCCGCCACATCGGAACATTGTTACAAATGGGCCCTTACTTCGGCCCAACTGCTGTCACTCTTCTGATGCTGTCGCCTGCCCGAGGTAACACTGTTGTCACCCTCACCACTCTGTTCTGGGGCTACTATTGTGTCTCTTCATGCTTTTACCACCGTCACCACTGTTCCACGGCCACTATTGTGACTCTTCATGCTTTTTCCACCCTCACCACTCTGTTACAGGGCCACTAGTGCCCCTGTTTTGCCATGTTGACATCACTGTTTATCCATCAGAAGAACAGAAAACAGAACAGAAATAAAGAAAAAAATAAATAATAAAGTAATAAAATAAAGTAAAAAAAGAAAAAAAAACGCCCCTTTCCCCTTATTTTATAACAAAAAAAAACAAAAACAAAAAAAACACACACGTATTAGGTATCTCCACGTCCGTAATGACTGGCTCTATAAATATATCACATGATCCACCCTGTCCGATAAACACCATAAAAAATATAAATAAAAACGGTGTAAAAAAAAGCCGTTTTTGTCACTTTACATCACAAAAAGTGCAACACTAAGCAATCAAAAAGGCATATGTTCCACAAAATGCTATTAATAAAACCATCACCTCACCCTGCAAGAAATGAGACCCTACCTAAGAGAATCGGTGAAAAAATTCAAAAGCTATAGCTCTCAGAACATGGAGACACTAAAACATAATTTTTTTGTTTGTTTCAAAACTGAAATTATTGTCCTAAAGTGAAATACATAAAAACAAAATATACATATTAGGTATTGCCACGTCCGTAACAACCAGCTCTATAAAAATATCACATGACCTAATCCCTCAGCTGAACACCGTAAAAAAAAACTGTAAAAAAAAAACAAGTGATCAAAAAGCTATATACCCCCAAAATAGTACCAATCACCATCACCTCATCCCGCAAAAAATGAGACCCTACCTAAGAGAATTGGTCAAAAAAAAAAAAAGCTATCACTCTCAGACAATGGAGACACTAAAATATGATTATTTTTTGCTTCAAAACTGCTATTATTGTGCTAAAGTGAAATAAATAAAAAAAGTATACATATTAGGTATGGCCATGTCCGTAACAACCAGTTCTATAAAAATATCACATGACCTAACCACTCAGGTGAACACCATAAAAAATAAAAAAAACATGTAAAAAGCCATTTTTGTCACATTACACCACAAAAATTGCAACAGCGAGTGATCAAAAATGCGTATGCCCCCCTAAATAGTACCAATCAGACCGTCACCTCATTACGCAAAAAATGATCCCCTACCTAAGAGAATCAGTCAAAAAATAAATAAAAATATGGCTCTCAGACTATGGATACACTAAAATATCATTTTTTGGGTTTCAAAAATGTTATTATTGTGTAAAACTTAAATAAATAAGAAAAAGTTGACATATTAGGTATTGCCACGTCCGTAACAATCTGCTCTATAAAAAAGTCACATGACCTAATCCCTCAGGTAAACACTGTAAAAAATAAAAATAAGTAATAACTGCACCAAAACAATCAATTTTTTGGTCACCTTGCCCCATAAAGTGTAATAATGAATGATAAAAAAAATCATATGTACCCAAAAATGGTACCAAAAAAACCCATCAACCCTTCCTGCAAAAAACAAGCCCCTGCACATGTCAGATTTGCAAAAAACAGCCTGGGCAGGAAGGTGAAAACAGGCCCGGGGTTGAAGGGGTTAACATAGTGATTACAGATTAATGAAGCATTGGGAAATTCTATTTGGCCAACGGTTTGTGATGAATTACTTCGTCATGAATCGCATTCCTTTGTAAGTAGTGAATGCAAGAACAGGGAGCGGTTATAGCGCTTCTTTCTATCATTGTTTCCCTCAGATGCTGCGTGGATCGCTGATAGCTGCATCTGACCTTAATATTACAGTATAAAATAAAATAAATCATATCTACCTCATCCATTTTATTGTGAAGAGCTGACCACTGCCAAATCGATTTGTTACCAAGAAGCACGAGGGAATTTGGCTTTACAGCAAATAGAATTTTCCCTGAAACGTGGACTTCAATTCGTTCAACACTAATAGTGATCATTTAATGAAGCATGTGAAGAATCCCCCACATCCTTTATTTATTTGCCCCTACTTTGAAGTTTGTGGGATGATTTTCTATATATGGGAGAAAGACAGGGGAGGGGGCCAGCAAGAGCTTACTGCAATGCACATGTTACTAGGGCCCGGCGACACGCGCCTTCTTTGCAGCATCACCGGCACCCTTCCTGGGATGAGGAGCAAGGACATAGAAACATAGAAACATAGAAACATAGAATGTGTCGGCAGATAAGAACCATTTGGCCCATCTAGTCTGCCCAGTATACTGAATACTATGGATAGCCCCCGGCCCTTATCTTATATGAAGGATGGCCTTATGCCTATCCCATGCATGCTTAAACTCCTTCACTGTATTTGCAGCCACCACTTCTGCAGGAAGGCTATTCCATGCATCCACTACTCTCTCAGTAAAGTAATACTTCCTTATATTACTTTTAAACCTATGCCCCTCTAATTTAAAACTGTGTCCTCTTGTGGTAGTTTTTCTTCTTTTAAATATTCTCTCCTCTTTTACCTTGTTGATTCCCTTTATGTATTTAAAAGTTTCTATCATATCCCCTCTGTCTCGTCTTTCTTCCAAGCTATACATATTAAGGTCCTTTAACCTTTCCTGGTAAGTTTTATCCTGCAATCCAGTTTTATCCTGCAACATGAGCTATGTCCCCGTTTCCATGACAACGGTGGGGCAGGGAGGACCCGGCCGCGCACACTTCTCAGCGTGGCTGGCGTCCTCTGATCCCCAGGAGACAGGAGGCAGGGAGACTGAGCGCCGAGGTTGATGGCTCGGCGCTCAGCTACAATAGACCTGGAGGGACGGGTTACGTTACATCATGGGACTCTATTACCTCCGGTATATAAGAGGCAGCCTGCTGGCCACAGGTTGCCTGTTATTGGGTCTGTATTACCTACCTGCTACGTTTGTGTTCTCTGCATTTCTGACCTCAGCTTTCATTCCTGACCTTGTACCTGCTTATCTCCTGGTTTTTTACTTGACCTCCTGGCTATTTGACCTCAGCTTGTTGTTTACTCTCCCATTGGTTATTGCTTGTGTACTGACGTCCTCTCCTGGTATTGATCTTGGCTTGCCTCACCTTGCTTTTGTGTTCCGTGTTCTGTTGCTTGTCTGTGTTCCGTCCCTTCCCTTCCCTGCACTTACCCATGTCGTCCAGTTGTGCACCGTTACCTAGGACAGATCGTCCAAGTAGGCAGGGAGAAAGGCGTGGGTGGCAGTCAGGGGTGCACACTTCCCTACCCCCTCGTGACAGCACACCTGGCAGATGCAGGTGATTGACTGTTACATGTGATCAGCTATTGCCCACCCACAGACAGTGAAGAGACCAGAGCTGCAGAGAGGCGAGTAAGGAAGCTAGGGAGGGTTAAAATTACAATGGAGAGAAGCACTTTTTGCAAGGATATAGTTACAAAAAATGGTGTGCATTACTTCACATATATTCTTTTGATCTAAAGGTGTGCATAGTTTTTAGTAACACTTAGTCTCTGTAGCATTAGTCTGCCTGCACAGTGCTATGGCTGCAGCAAATGAAAATCTTGCTTGACAGTTCTAAGCAGTTCTCACAGGCAGTTTAGGATCGTAGCCTATTCATGGCTGCTCTCCAACTATTGCATTGCAATCTTTACATGATGCATAGCATTCAAACAGAAAAGTGCCCGCAGAGTAAATTCAGCTGTATGGAAATTGAGTTTTTTGCAATTTGAATAAAACCTTTCACTCATCTAAGTCTCATTAAGCTATGTCTGCCAAGTGCTTGTGTCAACACAATGAGAACAGCAACTCACTGTCTAAGGCAAAGAACTATGCACTTAATGGACTAGTGTTTAATATGAAGGGGGTAGCTATAAGTAAACTCTTCGGAGGAGAACAGAGAGTTAATAGTGGTGAATCTATCTACAGTATGTGAACCTGGCTTTAATCTCTGCCCTCGCCATTTGTTCACGTATATTCAATGGGGTGAATGTAATGCATGGCTGCATGTTTTTTTTTTGTAAGGGGGAGGCAAATTATAGGAGCACAGACATGAACAATAAGCTTCCATAAACATATGTTAAGGGTATCACTTGTCTACACACTAATGGATATTGCTTTGTGCAGGCTTTAGGCTTTGAAAACCATGGTTTAGAGATACTGTCACGGATGATGTTGCAGATAGCTGGAAGTTATGGATAAACATCCGACTGGCTTGATCCCAAACTAAGGAGAATAAAGGTGACCCCTATAAAACCCTAAGAGCTCACCCTGACTGCTAAGCACATACAAGGGTCTCAGAGATAGACGATTGCATGCCCTCGTACCTAGACTGTGAAAACCCTATAAACCTTATAATAGTGAGGGGACCCGACCACCGGCTCCCTGCACTTAATACAGAGGGAGTCAGGGTCACCTAGAATTAAGCCAGCAAGGAAACACAATACATGAAAGGACTTATCTGAACAAGCAGTAACAGAAGTCTCCAGCAGTGAACACTTCAAATCCAGGAAGTAGTATAAACCGCAAAGTGAGGCAGTATGGGAGGGAATATAAAGGGAGGCAATTAGTGTAAATAGGTGACAGCTGGGAGAAGGAAAGGAGATGACAAAGTGAAACCAAAACAAAGAACATCATGCAAGAGGTACAGAAGAACGTCTGCCAGACCTTCTCAGAGAGCTGGCTGTGACAGATACCCCTTATGCTTCATTCATACAGTTGAATAAATGCAGCCTGTGTGAGATCTGTCTATCTTTCATAAAAAAACAGGATTGAATTCCATTACAGAGCTGCCGAAAATAAATTGCCAATCATATGGGATCCAATCCTACTTTTACTACACAATAGACCAACCTCACACAGACTGCAAATATGTAACTCTTTTTTCAAGTTGTTAAAATATGTGTATATCACCAAGATCTTAGTAATACACCAATATGGTCATCATTACACCCCCCACCAGGGTTCTGAATAGAAAATCTGCCTAATCAAACACTGATGATGTAATATATTTTCTAACATTATTAATTCAATGTATAAAAAATGAGAGGCAGAGAAAACTCACTACCCATTTCTTAAATGGAATTTTTTTTTCAATTTGTCATCTTTTAGCTGAAAGAAAATACTGGGAAGCTAAATTTTATAGCTGAAAATGTATAATGTATAGCTCCACCTGCTGTTTATTCTTTATCTTATTTCTCTGTCGACCTGGCTAAAAGCACATGCTCAGTTTCATCCTTCAACTGTCACTAGTTATATCTGCTGTTGAAAGCTGTGACAGTTTAAAGGAGAGAGCTCCATCATAAAGGACACTCCCCCTAAGAAAAGACACAAACCCTGCCAACCTGTCTGTTCCATTTTTTTGCAGACCGTATGGGTTTGCAAAGAAAACGGAAGTTACTCCCTGTGCATTCTGTTTCCATATGTTCGTATGACCATTCTGCAAAAAAATTTAACATCACCAATTATTGTCCGCATTACGGACAAGGATAGGACTTTTCTAGTAGGGGTCAGCTGTTCCGTTCCATAAAATACGGAATGCACACGGACGTCATCCGTATTTTTTGCCAATCCGTTTTTTGTAAAGCTCAAAATACATACGGTCGTGTGTATGAGGACTTACAAAGAGATTGTCGTGTACTTTATGATGTCAGATTTTTATGTGTTATATTAATCATTGACTAACCCCTTTAAGGTTTCCCGACACCTCCCCTCTGCTCTAAGTGGTGGGTCTAGCATCCAGCCACTCTGTGTCAAAATAACCTAATACAGGTGTCATGCAGCTTTTACAAGTTAATTCTAGAAACTATAAGGCTACATTCACATGCATCAGTTTTGTGGCAGACATTTCTGTGAAAGCCCCATCTGAATGAGGGCCTGCAGAAATCCATGCATATGTGTCGCCGCCAGTTCTGTGAGAAGGTTTGGCAGACGTTCTTCTCTACCTCTTGTATGATGTTCTTTGTTTTGGTTTCACTTTCTAATCTCCTTTCCTTCTGCCAGGAGTCACTTATTTAGACTAATCGTCTTCCTTTATATTCCCTCCCATACTGCCTCACTTTGCGGTTTATACTACTTCCTGGATGAAGTGTTCACTGCTGGAGGCTGCTTCTGTGTTTCCTTGCTGGCTTAATTCTAGGTGACCCTGACTCCGTCCGTATTAAGTGCAGGGAGCCGGTGGTCGTGTCCCCTCACTATTATAGGGTTTTCAGGTTTCACACAGACTTAGGTACGTGGGCATGCAATCGTCTACCATCGAGACCCTTGCATGTGCATAGCAGTCAGGGAGAGCTCTTAGGGTTTTATAGGGCTCGCCTATAAGCTCCTTAGTTTGGGATCAAGCCAGTCGGATGTTTATCCATAACTTCCAGCTATCTGCAACATCATCCGTGACATTATAAACCGCCATTACAGTCTTAAGCATGGATCCGGTTTCAGCCTTTATTGACCGCATGCAAGGTCTTTCACTGGAGGTAGCAGATCTCCGTAAAACTGTGTCTCAGTTTCAGGTGACCGGTTCTGCTGGCGTTCATGGAGTTTGTTCCGAGCCTAAGATCTCGCTTCCGGATACGTTCTACGGGGGTAGTGAGAATTTTGTTTGCTTTAGAGAGGCTTGCAAACTCCATTTTCGCCTACTTACCCATTCCTCTGGTGATGAGGAGCAGAGAGTGGGGATCATCATCTCGCTGCTCAGGGATAACGCTCAGTTCTTGGGCCTTTTTGCTGCCGGTGGGGGCACGGCCCCTCCGATCGGTGGATGAATTTTTTGTAGCCCTGAGGCATATGATGACCCGGATCGTATTGCTTTGGCTGAATCTAAACTGCATCTTTTATGCCAGGGTAAAGAGTCTGCAGAGATATATTGTTCTGAATTTCGGAGATGGGCAGCTGGTACTGGTTGGAACGATGCTGCACTCCGAAGTAAATTTTGCCATGGTCTTTCGGAGGGATTGAAAGATGCATTTGCTTTTCATGAGAGACCTGCCTCGTTGGAGTCTGCCATATCTCTAGCTGTTCGTATTGACAGGCGTCTTAGAGAGAGAGGAGAGACCACTCCTTCCTGTCATATTCAGTCCAAGGACAGTGGGGCGGTCTCATTCAGTGCGCAGGGGCCTCAGTCTCTCTCAATCCCCTCAGAGCAGGAGGCCATGCAGCTGGCTTTGCTTGCCTCTGATAGTAGAGGATTCAGCTCTCAGAGGAGGGTTTGTTTCTGTTGTGGGGGTATAAATCATTTGGCTAATGTTTGCCCCTCTAGGAGATTCAGGGAGTTTTCTGAGGGTAATAAAGAAACAAAAAGAAAAAAAAACTCTAAAAACTTTCCATTTGCTACTATTGGCAAGGTTGATGTGGAAATTGAAGGTTTGCCGTTTGCTTGTAGTTCCCGTTTTGTCCTACCTGCCAGGCACTAGATAGCAAGAACATTGTTTGTGAGATTTTTGTAGATAGTGGAGCAGCTGTCAATCTCATTGATAATCAATTTGCTATAACACATGGTTTCCAGGTATGCACTTTGGAAAAGGATATACCTGTTTTTGCTATCGATTCTGCTCCACTTTCTCAAAGATCGTTAAAGGGCATAGTTCACAATATCCGTTTGACTGTGGGTGATGCTCATGTTGAGGATATGTCATGTTTTGTCCTAAGCGGATTACCTACTCCTCTAGTGTTTGGGCTACATTGGCTCACTAAACATAACGCCACCATTGATTGGCAAGCAAGTCAAATAAATGGTTGGAGTGACTTTTGCAGAGAGAATTGCCTCACGGCGTCTCTTTCAGAGGTTTCTACCAAGACTGTACCATCTTTTCTCTCTGAATTTTCGGATGTGTTTTCCGAGAGTGGTGTCCAGGAGCTGCCCCCTCACCGGGAGTAAGATTGCCCTATTAATCTCATCCCAGGCACCAAGCTGCCAAAATCACGTTTATACAATCTCTCCCAACCTGAAAGAGTCGCTATGCATACTTATATATCTGAGAGCCTGAGAAAGGGACACATCCGACCCTCGAAGTCACCTGTTGCTGCTGGGTTTTTTTTTTGTTAAGAAAAAAGATGGTTCTTTAAGACCTTGTCTGGTTTTCAGGGAGCTGAACTGTATCACAATTCAAGACCCATATCCGCTTCCTCTGATCCCGGACCTGTTTAACCAGATTGTTGGGGCTAAAGTTTTTTCTAAGTTGGATTTAAGAGGGGCATACAACCTAGTCAGGGTCAGGAAAGGGGACGAATGGAAGACAGCCTTCAATACCCCTGAGGGTCATTTCGAGAATTTGGTTATGCCCTTTAGTTTGATGAATGCTCCGGCCATCTTCCAACATTTTGTGAACAGTATTTTTTGTCATTTAAAGAGGACCTTTCACTAGAATAAAACATCTAAACTAACTATACAGACATGGAGAGCGGCGCCCAGGGATCCCCCTGCACTTCCTGTTATCCCTGGGCACCGCTCCGTTCTCCTGGTATAGGCTCCGGTATCTTCATAGTTAGGCTCCACCCAGGGGAACCTGCCGGGGTCTCCTTCTCCCATGCTGTAGCGCTTGCCAATCGCAGCGCTCAGCTCATAGCCTGAGAGAAAAAAAAGCCTCTCAGGCTATGGGCTGAGCGCTGCGATTGACCATCGCTACAGCATGGGAGAATGAGACGCCTGGAGGTTCCCCTGGGTGGAGCCTAACTATGAAGATACCGGAGGCTATACCGGGAGAACGGAGCGGCGCCCAGGTATATTAGTAAGTGCAGGGAGATCCCTGGGAGCCGCTCTACATGTCTGTATAGTTAGTTTAGATGTTTTATTCTAGTGAAAGGTCCTCTTTAATGGGGAAATTTGTACTGGTGTATCTAGATGACATTTAGATTTTTTCTCCTGATTTCAAAACTCATAGGGAACACCTACATTCTGTGGGAGAACATTCTGCTCATTCTGTGGGAGAACATTCTGCTCATTCTGTGGGAGAATAAATTGTACGCTAAACTGGAAAAATGTGTGTTTGCCGTTCCGGAGATTCAATTTCTTGGTTTTCTTCTCTCCGCTTCTGGTTTTCGCATGGACCCTGAGAAGGTCCGCGCTGTGCTTGATTGGGAGCTTCCTGAGAATCAGAAGGCGCTGATGCGGTTTTTGGGTTTTGCCAATTATTACAGAAAGTTCATTTTGAATTATTCCTCTGTTGTTAAGCCACTCACTGATATGACTAAAAAAGGGGTAGATTTTTCCTCCTCGTCGGTAGATGCGCTGAAGGCCTTTTCTAGCATCAAAGAGAGTTTTGCTTCCGCTCCCATTTTGGTACAACCTGATGTATCTCTACCTTTCATTGTTGAGGTGGACGCTTCTGAGGTGGGTGTCGGTGCGGTCTTATCTCAGGGTTCCTCTCCTGCCAAATGGCGACCGTGTGCCTTTTTCTCAAGGAAACTCTCCTCCGCAGAGAGAAATTACGATGTGGGAGATAGGGAGTTGTTGGCCATCAAATTAGCTTTTGAGGAATGGCTAGAGGGAGCCAGATACCCTATTACCGTGTTTACCGACCATAAGAATCTGGCCTACTTGGAATCAGCCAAGCGTCTGAACCCGAGACAGGCCAGATGCCCGAGACAGGCCAGATGGTCTTTTTTCTTTTCTAGGTTTAATTTTGTTGTCACGTTCCGCCCTGGAGTTAAAAATGTGAAGGCTGATGCCCTGTCACGTTGTTTTCTGGGAGGGGGGAACTTTGAAGACCCGGGTCCCATTTTGGCTGAAGGGGTGGTCGCCTCTGCTCTTTATCCTGATTTGGAGGCAGAGGTTCAGGCAGCCCAGGCAAAGGCTCCTGATCTTTGTCCTCCTAGGAGGCTGTTTGTGCCTCTCGCTTTACGACACAAGGTTTTTAAGGAGCACCACGATACTGTCCTTGCTGGGCACCCGAGGAGTAGAGCCACAGTGGATATCATTGCTCGGAGATTCTGGTGTCCGGCTCTTCGTAAGACGGTTGAGGGTTTTGTGGCAGCCTGCGAGACCTGCGCTCGTGCCAAGGTCCCTCACTCAGGGCCATCGGGTTCTCTCCTCCCGTTACCCATTCCTTCCCGTCCTTGGACGCATCTGTCCATGGACTTCATTACGGACCTGCCTCGTTCCTCGGGGAAGACTGTGATTCTGGTGGTAGTGGACCATTTTTGCAAAATGGCACATTTTATTCCCTTTCCAGGGTTACCCAATGCTAAGACGCTGACGCAAGCGTTTGTTGATCATATTGTTAAATTGCATGGCATTCCTTCAGACATCGTTTCTGATAGGGGCACGCAATTTGTTTCCAGATTCTGGAAGGCCTTCTGTTCTCGCTTGGGGGTTCAGTTGTCGTTCTCTTCTGCTTTTCACAGTCGAATGGTCAGACCGAACGCGTCAATCAGAATCTGGAGACATATCTGCGCTGTTTTGTGGCGGATAATCAGGAGGATTGGTATTCTTTTTTGTCCCTTGCTAAGTTTGCTTTAAATAACCGTCGCCAGGAGTCCTCTGATAAGTCACCATTTTTTGGTGCATATGGGATTCATCCACAGTTTGGGACATTCTCTGGAGAGGGGTCTTCTGGTTTACTTGATGAGGAGAGATTTTCTTCGTCTTTGTCATTTATTTGGCAAAAGATTCAGGGTAATCTGAAGAGGATGAGTGAGAGATATAAGCGTGTGGCGGATAAGAGACGTGTGCCTGGTCCGGACCTGAATGTGGGTGATCTGGTGTGGTTGTCTACAAAGAATATGAAACTGAAGGTTCACTCCTGGAAGTTGGGTCCTAAGTTTATTGGGCCTTACAAGATCTTGTCCGTCATCAATCCCGTTGCCTTCTGTCTCGATCTTCCTCAGACTTGGAAGATCCATAATGTTTTTCACAAGTCCATATTAAAACCTTATGTCCAACCCACTGTACCCTCCTCTTTGCCTCCTCCTCCGATGATTGTTGATGGTTATCTTGAATTTCAGGTCTCTAGGATTGTGGATTCTCGCATTTTCCGCGGTTCTCTTCAGTACCTCGTTCATTGGGAGGGTTATGGTCCTGAGGAGGGGATATGGGTCCCAGTGGCGGACATTAAGCCCACTCGTCTAATCAGGGCTTTCCATAGGTCTCATCCTGAGAAGGTGGGCTCTGAGTGTCCGGAGTCCACCCATAGAGGGAGGGGTACTGTCACCGCCAGTTCTGTGAGAAGGTCTGGCAGACGTTCTTCTCTACCTCTTGTATGATGTTCTTTGTTTTGGTTTCACTTTCTAATCTCCTTTCCTTCTGCCAGGAGTCACTTATTTAGACTAATCGTCTTCCTTTATATTCCCTCCCATACTGCCTTACTTTGCGGTTTATACTACTTCCTGGATGAAGTGTTCACCGCTGGAGGCTGCTTCTGCTGTTTGCTCAGATAAGTCTTTTACTTTATTGTGTTTCCTTGCTGGCTTGATTTAGGTGACCCTGACTCCGTCCGTACTTAAGTGCAGGGAGCCGGTGGTCGTGTCCCCTCACTATTATAGGGTTTTCATGTGTCACACAGACTTAGGCACGTGGGCATGCAATCGTCTACCATCGAGACCCTTGCATGTGCATAGCAGTCAGGGAGAGCTCTTAGGGTTTTATAGGGCTCACCTATAAGCTCCTTAGTTTGGGATCAAGCCAGTCGCTTGTTTATTCATAAGTTTCAGCTATCTGCAAACTTCACCCGTGACAATATGCTCCTGAACCAATCCAATTCAGATTAGTGGAACAGAGTTTTGGTTACATAAATTCCTAAAACTAATATTTAGCATATGAGTATTTCTTTATTATAAATGTTGACAAGCTCAGTTTTTATTAATTGTCAAAGACTTTAAAGTTATCAAGAGCATTAGTGTAAGGACCAAGATCTGAAAAGCTAGCTAGCTGTAAGTCCATATGGGTCTTGTGTGTCAGGGTCTGTTGGACTCTGCATGTAACCTAAACAAATTTAGACACTTCTTCTTGGAAAGGCAGTCATGTGTAATTTGAGACAAATGATAGAGCAGGATACGGAGTAGATTGAAAATTCAGGCAGACTGTGGAAAGCTGGATGGTCTTGAATGGTATGGTGATTACATAATAAATGGTCACATGGCAAATAGTAACATTTCTCTAGAACAATAGATTCTTATACCCCAGATGATGAAGGCATATCATTATAATACTAACAATGCTGCAGTCTACTGCAGTGCATAGATACCAATGTATTCCATACATTACATAATTGTTACATTAAGATTCATTCCATGAATGAACATCACAATGCATAAGGAAAGCTAAACATCCTGTACACTTAATTGGACCAAAGTTCTGATATATAACCACCTCAAACCATTAATATGCATAAGAGGAGATATGCTTATTATTACACTTTATGATTTCTAATTGGCTAAATGTTTTTCAACAGGCATCAACATGAATATCTAATATGCTCTAACCTGTCATCTATCTTCCTGCTAGCTTATCTTTACTAAATATGTTTGTCATAAAATATAAAAGTTGACGATTAGTGATGAGCATCAGGGGCAATATTCGCCATATATTCGAGAATTCGCGAATTCGTGATCTCCAGGCATTATTTTCTTGATTGCGCATAATTCGCATACAATTTGCATAAACATTTTCGCATAAAAATTTGCATGAACTGGTATTTTTTTTAATAATCGAATATTCGCGATTGCGAATATATTTTGGGAGATTCTAAATATTTGCAAATTCTCAAAGTGCCGATATTCGGGATTAAAATTCGCAATTCGAATATTCGTGATCAACACTATTGACGATTATACAATAATTATGTATTGGGAAGAATCAGTGGAGTATATTAATATGTTACTGAGACTCCACAATCTCATGGCTAGTCCTAAGCAGAAAACTTGCTTGAATCGATCACCTGGAGACCTCTAGTCTCTAACAAGAACACAGCACATCAGAATTATTAATTAATAACCACATTATTTCTTCACTTTAACTGAGGTAAAATTATGAGATAGAAATATAAGATATCTGACCAAGGTAACATGGAGAATTCTCAAATGAGGGCTTATATATCTAACAGTGTCACAATGGTTCTTTCGTCTGAAACACACTAGGCTTAATGTTCAGATTGCAATGGATACCCCCAGGTCCACTGTGGCAGTGGCATACCATCTGTGTATGTCTGATGCTGATGCTGACCTGCAAGGGTAAATGTGTGCTTGTGAGAAGCTAATATATGGCTTGTCATACATAAGCCTCCAAGCTTATGCGTATTATCTACCTTCCAAAAGGATGACTAGAACTGGAGCAATTTTATGTAAATGAATATTATTAGAGATGAGTGAATTTAAAAAAAATTGATTTGCCAGTTTGCGGCGAATTATGTAAAAAAACGGCTAATTCCTGGCCGCTGAGTGCCTTTATAGTAGTGTAGAACACTGTGCCTTGCAGTAACACGCATAGGGAGTCTGCTTTGGTAATGAAATAATACTGTGAGTCCGTATGACATGCATATAACAGGCATTCTTAGAATCACAGCATACGTAACTTATTTGGGCGTTCATGGGGCCAAAACTGACCAAATAACTCAAGTATCAACTCAGCCTTACAGGTCGATGTTAGCATCAAGAAGAAGCGCACTCCTTTTACACCTTCGTCAGCTGATTCCACATAGATGTCTACAGAACCTGTTCTATTAAACGCTTATACAAGTAGAGACCCCTGACAGAGTAGAGAGGATGTCAGCAGTAAGTTTGTGTTGATGTCACTGATTATTTTCCCCATTCTCTGATCCATCAGAACAATTACCCAGAAAAAACGGATCCTGTTGGTGGAGCATATGCCTTCCCTCGGTCAGCATTTGCTCAATAATCCAGTGGATCTAAAACAGAGATGGCACGTGAATGGAATATTTGCATGTCTTCTGTGTTTTCTACCCACTCCTGCTTTTGGCTACCAAATCATAAGCCAATTCTGATGGGAGCATACAGACCTTAAAGCTGCTACACAGAAAGGATCCGTTGTTTGTTTCGTTTTTCCTTTCTTCTGATAGATCAGAAGAAGTGTCAAATAAATGATGATGTCAGCCAAGCCAAAAGCCAAAATATTAGACCAGTCAGGAAGTGGTGAGGTGAAAGCAGCATGAGGAGACCACAGAGTGGCCCAATGACAGGGTCTCGAGGTGGCAGCAGCATGAGGAGACCACAGTGTGGCACAATGACAGAGTCTGGAGGTGGCGGCAGCAGCAGTATCGGGAGGAGGCCACAGAGCGGTACAATGACAGAGTCTGGATGTGGCAGCAGCATGAGTAGGCCACAGAGTGGCACAATGACAGAGCCTGGAGGTGGTGGCAGCATCAGGAGGCCACAGAGTGACAAGGTGACATAATGTGGAGGTGGGTGGCAATACCAGTACCCGCTGAAGATGGTGAGTGAAAGAAGGAGCACTTGGCATCAGATGTGTGGCATCAGGCGGGAAACAGCATCAGAATAGTAGCTAAGGCAGGTAGCCAGAAGAAACCGGTCTATTTTGTCAAATTGTTGGTGTGGCACCATGGATTATCTAGTCTGATGCATCAGGCATTGGTGTGTGGAAATCTTGGCTGATCCACGCCTGATTCATCTTGATGCAGTGTCCCACTATGTGCTATATGTGGGCACTTTAAACTCTTGCTAAATGTCATATCAAATGTATTGTGGTATCATGCTGTAATTCCCTTTAACAGACTGTCAGTGTCATTTACCTTTATTCACCCCTTATATATATAGCTGGGGGTGTGTGTAAAGTTGTGTGTGTAAAGTTAGTGTGTCCGATTAAAGAGGTGAGGAAGTTAATAGAGGAGGTGGAAATTTGTATTTCAACCAAAATATTTTAACGCATATAAGTGCAGCGCTTAATGCAGAATCCAAGATTTTTTGTCCACCGAAATAATTTAAAAAAGATTTAACCGCATATACCCAGTAAGTGCAGTTCTTAATACTGAATGCTAATTTTTTTTGCCCACTGAAATAATTCAAAAAAGATTTTACCGCATAAAAGTGCAGCGCTTGATGCTGAATACAAGATTTTTTGTCCATCGAAATAATTCAAAAAAGATTTTACCGTATATAAGTGTAGCGCTTAATGCGGAATACAAGATTCTTTGTCCACCGAAATAATTAAAAAATTGATTTTACCACATAAAAGTGCAGCGCTTGATGCTGAATACAAGATTTTTTGTCCATCGAAATAATTCAAAAAAGATTTTACGGCATATAAGTGCAGCGCTTAACGCTGAATACAAGATTTTTTGCCCACCGAAATAATAAAAAAAATAGATTTTACCACATATAACTGCAGCGCTTAACGCTGAATACAATTTTTTTTCCCACAAAATAAATCACACAAGATTTTACCACATATAACAGCATCGCTGAATACAATCTCCTGGGAAGGTCATGGAGCGTCCAGGTCATCCGGCATCTATTCGCTCCGCTTAAGGATTATTTTGAAAGTGTGTAGAAGGCAAACAGGGGCCCCCACGCTGCAGATTTGTCATAGAGACATGGAGATTTTACCACAGCGCTGAACGCTGAATACAATTTTTTTCCCCACCAAACGAAAGTCACAAAAGATTTTACCACATATAACTGCAGCGCTGAATACAATTTTTTTCCACCAAAATAAGTCACAAAAGATTTTACCACATATAACTGCAGCGCTGAACGCTGAATACCATTTCTTTTTCCAACAAAATATTTCAATAAAGATTTTACCACATATAACGCAGCATGGAGATGGAAATGGTCTTCGGATTCTTTCCGCACTATACGGACGTCTCAGAAATGAACCGCTGCTCCCGACAACAGCTCCTGGGAATGTCATGGAGCGTCTTGGTCATCTGGAATCTATTCGCTCCGTTAAAGACTTATTTTGAAAGTGTGTAGAAGCCACACGGGCCCCCCACGCTGCAGATTTATCATGGAGACATCATGGAGATTTAACCGCAGCACTGAACAAATGTTGTTTTTCTACCGAAATACTTCAATAAAGATTTTACCACATATAACCGCAGCAAAAAACTGACTGCTACCGCCGGTACTTCCATGAACCTCTGCTTCTTCCCGGGTAGATAGGCTGCTGCGAAGCAGGTGCTCTTCCTCGGGCACATTTGGCTCCTGACCTCCCACTGCTGCCACCCTGCTGAATCCCAGCCATGCTTTCAACACATATAACCACCAACGTGAACTGAGAATGTATTTTTCTGTTTGTACTTAAATAGGCCACTAAACGCTTTCAACACATATAACCGCCGCCGACGTGAACTGAGAATGCATTTTTCTGTTTGTATTGAAATAGGCCACCCAATGCTTTCAACACATATAACCGCCGCTGACGTTAACTGAGAATACATTTTTCTGTTTGTACTGAAATAAGCCACTAAACGCTTTCAACACATCTAACCGCCCCTGACGTGAACTGAGAATGTATTTTTCTGTTTGTACTGAAATACAAAATAACACATATAACCGCCGCACTGACTGACTGCTACATCCGCTACTTCCGTGAACCCTTGCACCACTACTTCCCGGGCAGGTAAGCTGCTGCGAAGCAGGTGCTCTACCCTGGGCACTTTTGGTTCCTGACCTTGCACTGCTGCCATCCTGCTGAATCCCAGCCATGCTTTCAACAGATATATCCGCCAACGTGAACTGAGCATGCATTTTTCTGTTTGTACTGAAATAGGCCACTAAACGCTTTCAACACATCTAACCGCCGCCGCCGTGAACTGAGAATGTATTTTTCTGTTTGTACTGAAATAGGCCATTAAACGCTTTTAACACATCTAACCGCTGCCGAGGTGAACTAAGAATGTATTTTTCTGTTTGTACTGAAATAGGCCACTAAACGCTTTCAACATATATAACCGCAGCCGATGTGAACTGAGAATGTATTTTTCAGTTTGTACTGAAATAGGCCATTAAACGCTTTCAACACATATAACCGCTGCCAAAGCGAACTGAGAATGCATTTTTCTGTTTGTACTGAAATAGGCCACTAAACGCTTTCAACACATCTAAACTCCGCTGATGTGAACTGAGAATGTATTTTTCTGTTTGTACCGAAATATAAAATAACACATATAACCGTCGCACTGACTGACTAATACAGCCGCTACTTCCGTGAACCCTTGCACCACTACTTCCCGGGCAGGTAGGCTGCTGCGAAGCAGGTGCTCTACCGCGGGCACTTTTGGTTCCTGACCTCCCATTGCTGCCATCCTGCTGAATCCCAGCAATGCTTTGAACACATATAACCGCCAACGTGAACTGAGAATGCATTTTTATGTTTGTACTGAAATAGGCCACTAAGCGCTTTCAACACATATAACCGCTGCCAACGTGAACTGAGAATGCATTTTTTAGTTTGTACTGAAATAGTCCACTGAACGCTTTTAACACATTTAATCGCCGCCGACGTGAACTGAGAATGTATTTTTCTGTTTGTACTTAAATAGGCCATTAAACGCTTTCAACACATATAACCGCTGCCAAAGCGAACTGAGAATGCATTTTTCTGTTTGTACTGAAATAGGCCACTAAACGCTTTCAACACATCTAACCGCCGCCGACGTGAACTGAGAATGCATTCTTCTGATTGTACTGAAATAGGCCACTAAACGCTTTCAACACATCTAATTGCCGCCGCCGTGAACTGAGAATGTATTTTTCTGTTTGTACTGAAATAGGCCACTAAACGCTTTTAACACATCTAACCGATGCCGAGGTGAACTGAGAATGTATTTTTCTGTTTGTACTCAAATACAAAATAACACATATAACCGCCGCATTGACTGACTGCTACATCCGCTACTTCCGTGAACCCTTGCACCACTACTTCCCGGGCAGGTAAGCTGCTGCGAAGCAGGTGCTCTACCCTGGGCACTTTTGGTTCCTGACCTTGCACTGCTGCCATCCTGCTGAATCCCAGCCCTGCTTTCAACAGATATATCCGCCAACGTGAACTGAGCATGCATTTTTCTGTTTGTACTGAAATAGGCCACTAAACGCTTTCAACACATCTAACCGCCGCCGCCGTGAACTGAGAATGTATTTTTCTGTTTGTACTGAAATAGGCCACTAAACGCTTTTAACACATCTAACCGCTGCCGAGGTGAACTAAGAATGTATTTTTCTGTTTGTACTGAAATAGGCCACTAAACGCTTTCAACGTATATAACCGCAGCCGATGTGAACTGAGAATGTATTTTTCAGTTTGTACTGAAATAGGCCATTAAACGCTTTCAACACATATAACCGCTGCCAAAGCGAACTGAGAATGCATTTTTCTGTTTGTACTAAAATAGGCCACTAAACGCTTTCAACACATCTAAACTCTGCTGATGTGAACTGAGAATGTATTTTTCTGTTTGTACCGAAATATAAAATAACACATATAACCGTCGCACTGACTGACTAATACAGCCGCTACTTCCGTGAACCCTTGCACCACTACTTCCCGGGCAGGTAGGCTGCTGCGAAGCAGGTGCTCTACCGCGGGCACTTTTGGTTCCTGACCTCCCATTGCTGCCATCCTGCTGAATCCCAGCAATGCTTTGAACACATATAACCGCCAACGTGAACTGAGAATGCATTTTTATGTTTGTACTGAAATAGGCCACTAAGCGCTTTCAACACATATAACCGCTGCAAACGTGAACTGAGAATGCATTTTTTAGTTTGTACTGAAATAGTCCACTGAACGCTTTTAACACATTTAATCGCCGCCGACGTGAACTGAGAATGTATTTTTCTGTTTGTACTTAAATAGGCCATTAAACGCTTTCAACACATATAACCGCTGCCAAAGCGAACTGAGAATGCATTTTTCTGTTTGTACTGAAATAGGCCACTAAACGCTTTCAACACATCTAATTGCCGCCGCCGTGAACTGAGAATGTATTTTTCTGTTTGTACTGAAATAGGCCACTAAACGCTTTTAACACATCTAACCGATGCCGAGGTGAACTGAGAATGTATTTTTCTGTTTGTACTGAAATAGGCCACTAAACGCTTTCAACATATCTAACCTCCGCTGATGTGAACTGAGAATGTATTTTTCTGTTTGTACCGAAATATAAAATAACACATATAACCGCCGCACTGACTGACTAATACAGCCGCTACTTCCGTGAACCCTTGCACCACTACTTCCCGCAATGCTTTCAACACATATAACCGGCAACGTGAACTGAGAATGCATTTTTATCTTTGTACTGAAATAGGCCACTAAGCGCTTTCAACACATATAACCGCTGCCAACGTGAACTGAGAATGCTATTTTCTGTTTGTACTGAAATTGGCCACTAAACGCTTTCAACACATCTAACCTCCGCTGACGTGAACTGAGAATGTATTTTTCTGTTTGTACTGAATATAGGCCATTAAACGCTTTCAACACATATAACCGCCGCTGATGTGAACTGAGAATGCATTTTTCTGTTTGTACTGAAATAGGCCACTAAACGCTTTCAACACATCTAACCGCCGCTGACATGAACTGAAAATGCATTTTTATGATTGTACTGAAATAGACCACTAAACGCTTTCAACACATCTGACTGCCGCCGACGTGAACTGAGAAGGCATTTTTCAGTTTGTACTGAAATACAAAATAACATATATAACCCCCGCACTGACGAACTGCTACAGCCGCTACTTCTGAGAACTCCTGCACCACTACTTCCCGGGCAGTCAGGCTGCTGCTAATCAGGTATTCTACCCCGGGCTCATTTGGCTCCCGACCTCCCACTGCTGCCACCCTGCTGACTTCCAGCCATGCTTTCAAAACATATAATCGCCGACGTGAACAGAGAATATATTTTTCTTTTTGTACTGAAATAGGCCACTGAAGGCTTTTGCCACAAATATGACCAGTGCACCAGTGAAATGCGTATATATATATATATATTTTTTTTTTTACTGTAATACGCCCCTATATGCTTTCAACAGAAATAACTGCAGAAGTGAACTGAGCATATATTTTTCTTGTTGGACTGAAATAGGCTACTATACGCTTTCACCTGAGAATATATTTTAATTTTTTTACTAAAATACACTTTCACCAGAAATAATTGCGCAGTGCGTATGTATTTTTCTTTTTTTAATGAAATACGCCCCTAAACGCTTTTACCAGAAATAACTGCAAAAGTGACCTGAGAATATTTATTTCTTGTTGCAATGAAATAGGCCACTATACGCTTTAACCAGAAAACTATTAAATAGTGCAGTGCATATATATTTTTCTTATTTTAGTGAATACGCCCCTATACGTTTTCACCAGAAATAACTGCAACAGTGCAGTGCATATATATTTTTCTCATTTTACTGAAATATGCCCCTATACGCTTTCACCAGAATTAACTGCAGAAATGCACTGGGAATATATTTTTCTTTTTTTACTGTAATACGCCCCTATACGCTTTCACCTGAAATAAATGCAACAGTGCAGTGCGTATATATTTTTAATTTTTTGCTGTATTACGACCCTATATGCTTTGACCAGAAATAACTGCAACAGTGCAGTGCGTATATTTTTTTCTTGTTGTACTGTAATATGCCCTTATACACTTTCAATTTTTTTTTTGTAGCACTGAATAAGATACTAAGATATAAGCCACTAAAGGCTTTTCAACATAACACTTATTGCCCAATAACAAAGAGCTGAAATGACAGAGCTGTCTAATGACTATTTGGATCCCCAAATAATCGTTCCCTGCACTTGTAAATCACTTTCCTATCAATGTTCCTAGCGCCTTCTGACTAGGGTTGAGCGAACCCGAAATGTAAAGTTCGGGTTCGTACCGAACTTTAGGATTTTTAGACCCCGGACCCGAACCCGAACATTTCCGTAAAAGTTCGGGTTCGGTGTTCTGCGCTTTCTTGACGCTTTTTGAAAGGCTGCAGAGCAGCCAATCAACAAGCGGTTAACTGTCTGACCTTAGAAGCCATCACAGCCATGCCTACTAATGGCATGACAGTGATTGGCCAGAGCAGCATGTGACCCAAGCTCTATATAAGCTTGAGTCACGTAGCGCTGCACGTCACTCTGCTGTTACAAGTGTAGGGAGAGGATGCTGCTGGACTTGTGTTTTCAGGGAGAGAATAGGAGAGAATCTAACTCAGCGCTTTACAGAGAAATAGTTGTGTGGGTGCAGGGCACAATCGTTTTACCCTGCCCTGAACCCATTGACCCATATACCCATTTTATGCAAGCTTAGTGCACCAGCACTGCATTTAAGCTTTTGGGACATTGCAAATCACCATTTTTTGGGGCAAACTACAACATCTGGATTAGTCAGTGTGCAATTTAAGTTAGAAATACACCTATAATTTTCTGGGGTTTTAAAAACACACTTTTTTGCCCAAAAACTATTTTTTCCAGATCTGCAAGTGTTAAATTAAAGTTTATTTTATATACAGCTTTCATATTCTGTTACCAAAAAAAACACTTTTTTGGCAATCTACAACATCTGGATTAGTCAGTGTGCAATTTTAGCTAGAAATATACCCATCATTTTCTGGGGTTTTAAAAGCACACTTTTTTGCCAGAAAACACTATTTTCCTGATCTGCATATGTTAAATTCAAGTTTAATATATACAGCTTTCATATTCTGTTACCAAAATAACACTTTTTTGTCAATTTACAACATCTGGATTAGTCAGTGTGCAATTTAAGCTAGAAATACCCCCATCATTTTCTGGGGTTTGACAAACACACTTTTTTGACAAAAATCACTATTTTCTGGCCTTGCAGCATCAGCACGTGTGAAATTACAGGCTCTTAATACATTTGGGTTACATTCAGAGATTTTAAATACCGCCATTTGGTGCACCAATATTGAATTCAGGCCTACACTGGTTCAGACCGTGTGAGATACACCCTTTACATACAGGGGTTTGATTCAGGCATTTGAAATACAGCCATTTTGGGCAAAGAAATATTTAATTTAGCCCTTCACTGGTTCAGGCCCTGTGAGATACTCCCTCTACATACAGGGTTTGATTCAGGCATTTGAAATACAGCCATTTGAAATACAGCCTTGTTGGGCAAAGAAATATTTAATTCAGGCCTACACTGGTTCAGGCCCTGTGAGATACACCCTCTACATACAGGGTTTGATTCAGGCATTTGAAATACAGCCTTTTTGGGCAAAGAAATATTTTATTTAGGCCTACACTGGTTCAGGCCCTGTGAGATACACCCTCTACATACAGGGTTTGATTCAGGCATTTGAAATACAGCCATTTGAAATACAGCCTTGTTGGGCAAAGAAATATTTAATTCAGGCCTACACTGGTTCAGGCCCTGTGAGATACACCCTCTACATACAGGGGTTTGATTCAGGCATTTGAAATACAGCCATTTGAAATACAGCCATTTTGGGCAAAGAAATATTTAATTTAGGCCTACACTGGTTCAGGCTCTGTGAGATACACCCTCTACATACAGGGGTTTGATTCAGGCATTTGAAATACAGCCATTTAAAATACAGCCATTTTGGGCAAATAAATATTTAATTCAGGCCTACACTGGTTCAGACCGTGTGAGATACACCCTCTACATACAGGAGTTTGATTCAGGCATTTGAAATACAACCATTTGGTGCACCAATATTGAATTCAGGCCTACACTGGTTCAGGCCGTGTGAGATACATCCTCTACATACAGGGGTTTGATTCAGGCATTTGAAATACAGCCATTTGGTGCTTCAATATTGAATTCAGGCCTACACTGGTTCAGGCCGTGTGAGATACACCCTCTACATACAGGGGTTTGATCCAGGCATTTGAAATATAGCCATTTTGGGCAAAGAAATCTTTAATTCAGGCCTACAGTGTGTCAGGCCGTGTGAGATACACCCTTTACATACAGGGATTTGATTCAGGCATTTGAAATACAGCCATTTTGGGCAAAGAAATCTTTATTTGAGGCCTAGTCTGGTTCAGGCCGTGTGAGATACACCCTTTACATACTGTCGTTCTATTCTACTACTATTAATTAAACACCCATTTAGGGCAAGATCCTAAATTCAAAAAAATATTAGGAGAGCGTCAAATAAGGGACGTGGCCCTGGTCGTGGTGCTGCTGGTGGAGCTCCTTTTGCAGGGAGAGGACGTGGTCGATTTTTGCCAGCTACACGCACAAGTGAAACCCCTTCCTCATGTGCGAGTAGGCGACAGAACCTGCAGCGGTATTTGGTCGGGCCTTATGCGGCTCTATAAATGGTGAGGCCTGAATAAAGGTATGCGAGTGACCTATGTAGTTCGGAGGAAGAGGCGGTGGTCGCACAGAACCACCAGCATAGCAGAAGAGGGAGCAGGGTGCAAAAGCGGAGCGGCCGTCCTCTAGACAGCACGCCTCCTACTGCCCACCGCAGCAAGGGACCGAGCACACCAAAGCCAGCTTTAAGGAGTTCCCTGGCATGGCAGTTCTTCAGACAATGTGCTGACGACAAGACACGAGTGGTTTGCAAGCTGTGCAATCAGAGCCTGAAGCGAGGCATAAACGTTCTCAACCTGAGCACAACCTGCATGACCAGGCATTTAAGTGCAAAGCACGAGCTGCAGTGGAGTAGACACCTCAAAAACCAAGAAAGGTCTCTGGCTCCTCCTGCTTCCTCTTCTGCTGCAGTCTCGGCCTCTTCATCCACCTCTGGAGTGACAGTGCCACCTGCCACCCCGCAAACAGATGATCTGCCAGCAACACCAACACCTGGGTCACCAAGCATCTTCACAATGTCCCACAGAAGTGTTCAGCTCTCCATCTCCCAAACGCTGGAGAGGAAGAGGAAGTACCCCCCTAGCCACCCACAATCCCTAGCCCTGAATGCCAGCATTTCTAAATTACTGGCCTTTGAAATGCTGTCATTCCATCTGGTGGAGACGGATAGTTTGAAAGGCCTTATGGTGGTGGCTGTCCCACAGTATGTCGTGCCCAGCCGCCACTACTTTTAAAGGCGAGCCATCCCTTCCCATCACAACCAAGTAGGGGACAAAATCAGGTGTGCACTGCGCAATGCCATCTGTGGCAAGGTGCACCTGACTACGGATACGTGGACCAGTAAGCACGGTCAGGGCCGTTATATCTCCATAACAGCACACTGGGTGAATGCAGTGGCGGCTGGGCCTGAGGCGGCTAGCAGTTTGGCGCATGTCCTTCCACCACCGAGGATTGCAGGGTACTTCAGTTTGCCTCCTGTAGCTTCCTCCTCCTACTCTGCTTCCTCATCCTCTACCAGCTCCTCATCCGGTCAGTTTAACACCTTCACCACCAACTTCAGCACAGCCAGGGGTAAACGACAGCAGGCAGTTTTAAAACTTATCTGTTTGGGGGACAAACACCACACTGTGCAGGAGCTGTGGACGGGCCTTGAACAACAGACCGATGAGTGGTTTGTGCCAGTCAGCCTCAAGCCCGACCTGGTGGTGTGCGATAATGGGCGAAATCTTGTAGCAGCTCTGGGACTAGCCGGTTTGATGCACTTCCTTTGCCTGGCACATGTGCTGAATTTGGTGGTGCAGAGATTCCTTAAAAACTACCCCGATATGTCAGAGCTGCTGCATAAAGTGCGGGCCTTCTGTGTGCGCTTTCGGCGTTTTCACCGTGCTGCTGCTCGCCTGTCAGCGCTGCAGCGTAGCTTCAGCCTTCCTGCTCACCGCCTCATATGCGACGTGCCCACAAGGTGGAACTCCACCTTGCAAATGCTGGCCAGACTGTGCGAGCAGCAGCAGGCAATAGTGGAGTTTCAGCTGCAGCACACACGGGTGAGTCGCTCAGCAGAACAGCACCACTTCTCCAGCAATGGCTGGGCCTTCATGCAATACCTGTGTTCCTTGTTGCGCTGTTTTGAGTACTCCACCAACATGGCCAGTGCCGATAACGCCGTTCTCAGCGTTACTATCCCTCTTCTATGACTCCTTGAAAAAACACTCCTGGCGATGATGGAAGAGGATGTGGCACAGGAGGAGGAGGAGGAGGAGGAGGAAGAGGGATCATTTCGTAGGGTTTCCAGCTAGTCATTCCCAAGTGGCTCCGAGGGTGGGTTTGTGGGTGTACCACAAACCCATGGTACTCAATTGTCCAGCCAGGGCACAGTTCTGGAGGATGAGGAGGTGGAGGATGAGGAAGAGGAGATGGACGAGTAGTAACCATGTTCACAGCAGGGTGGCACCCAGACCAGCTCATGGCCATCACTGGTGCGTGGATGGGGGGATACAGAGGACACAGACGATACACCTCCCACAGAGGACAGCTTTTCTTTGCCACTGGGCAGCCTGGCACACATGAGCAATTACATGCTGCAGTGTCTCCGCAACGACCGCCGAGTTGCCCACATTCTAACTTGTGCTGATTACTGGGTGGCCATGCTGCTGGATCCCCGTTACAAGGACAACGTACCGTTCTTAATTCCCTCACTGGAGCGTGATCGTAAGATGCGTGAGTACAAGCGCACGCTGGTAGACGCGCTGCTAGTGGCATTCCCACCTGACAGCGGGGGCACAGTTGAAGCACAAGGGGAAGGCAGAGGATGAGGAAGAGGTCGCCAACGCAGCTGGGGCACCGCTAGCACCTCTGAAGGCAGGGTTAGCATGGCCGAAATGTGGAAAAGCTTTGTCAGCACGCCACAACCACCAGCACCACCAGCTGATATAGAACGTCTTAGCAGGAGGCAGCATTTCACCAACATGGTGGAGCAGTATGTGTGCACATGCCTAAACGTACTGAATGACAGGTCTGCCCCCTTCAATTTCTGGGTCTCCAAATTGGGCACATGGCCTGAGCTTGCCCTTTATGCCTTGGAGGTGCTGACCTGCCCTGCAGCCAGTGTATTATCTTAACGTGTGTTTAGCACGGCAGGGGGCATCATCACAGACAAGCGCAGCCGCCTGTCCACAGCCAATGTGGACAAGCTCACGATCATTAAAATGAACCAGGCATGGATCCCTCAGGACTTGTCCATACCTTGTGCAGAATAGACATGCATACCGACACTAACCAGCCATTGTTATACTGCAGCACAATTGCTAATGTTTGTATTTTGGATATTTCACACTCTTTTGGAGTGTACCTTAAATTAAAAAAATTAAATTAAAATCAAAAACCTGTGTTGTCTATCTCATCCTCCTCCACTGCCGCTTCCACCTACTCCGCTACGTCCACCGCCTCCTTAAACTCCTACTCCATATGGAACTCCACCTCATAAATCAACTTTTTTTTTTTTTTTTGTACGTGTTATATTTTATATAATTTCACTACTTTGTCATTTACATTTTTGGGTGAAATTCACGAATTTTTGGGTGCATAGTACCACTGCTATACCTATTAGACCGGTAAAATAAATGAAAAAAATTATCTGTTACATTTTCGGGTAAAATTATCCAATTTTTGGGTGTATAGTACCACTGCTATACCTAGTAGGCCAGTTAAAAAAAAAATAATTGTCATTAACATTTTCTGGCGAAATTAACCAATTTTTGAGTGTATAGTACCACTGCTATACCTAGTAGGCCGGTTAAAAAAAAAATTGTCATTTACATTTTCGGGTGAAATTAACCATTTTTTGGGTGTATAGTACCACTGCTATACCTAGTAGGCCGGTTAACAAACAAAAAAAATTGTCAGTTACATTTTCAGTTGAAATTCAACAATTTTTGGGTGTGAAGTACCACTGCTATACCTAATAGGCCGGTTAACAAAAAAAATAAAAAATAGTCAGTTACATTTTCGTGTGAAATTAACAAATTTTTGGGTGTATAGTATCACTTCTATACCTAGTAGGCCGGTTAACAAAAAAAATACAATTTATCAGTTACATTTTATGGTCAAATTCACAAATTTTTGGGTGTAATATACTCCTCCTCTACCTAGTTGACAGCTTAATAAATTTCAATAATTTTTATTTTAGATTTTCGGGTGACAATAAACAATTGTTTTCTGTCATAGACATAGATTTCTGTAATTTTTCTGTTACATTCTTGGGTTGACATTATACAATTTTAGATGTGAATAAACCCCTGCTCTGCATAGGTGACAGGGAATAAAATTTCTGAAATGCTTCTTTAATTGATGCGCACCACCTCCTTTGATTCAATGCTTAAACTTAAACAAGTTGTACCACATTTAAGCTTCAATACTTTGTCCCACATTTTCGCTATACTCTTTTGGCCAACATTTGCGCCTCAATAGCTTTTCCCACAATTCCGCTTGACTCTTTTGGCCCACATTTGGGCTTCTGTAATTTGTCCCACATTTGCGCCTCAATAGCTTTTCCCGCATTTCTGCTCGATCCCAATTTTTTCAATAAATTTATCTCCCATAAATTTGGTCTCTTTTTCTCACGCTCCCTCTCCGGCCTGGAACCCTGAAAGTTGATAGAGCAGATATCAAATTGGATCGTGAACATCACCTGGGCGTGCGACATGGTGGGGCAGTAAGTATGCACACACCTACACGAACTAACTGACAGGGGTCAGCCCCTGCAACTTCTGGGTCTCCATATTGGGCACATGGCCTGAGCTTGCCCTTTACGCCTTGGAGGTGCTGGCCTGCCCTGCAGCCAGTGTATTGTCTGAACGTATGTTTAGCACGACTGGAAGGTTATATTTCCCAATGTTTTGGGGTGTACCTTAATTAAAAAAAAAAAAAAATTCAACCAAAAAGCAGTGTAGGCTACATCCTCCTCCTCCACCTACACCGCCACATCCACCGCCTCCTGAACCTCCTACTCCATGTTGTTTGCAGAGCACTTGCCATGCTCTTAATCACATTTTGACGACATTTGCAGCCCTCTAGCCCTTTCCATTACATTTTTACAGACATTTTAGTGCTCAAAAGTTCGGGTCCCCATTGACTTCAATGGGGTTCGTGGTCAAGTTCGGGTCCCGAACATCCAGGTGTCCGCTCAACTTTACTTCTGACGTCTATCCCTGAATTAAGATGCTTTGAAATGGTTCCTCTCTATTCTTTCCCTGCACTTATAAATCGTTTTTTCTGTCTTTTTTTTAAACATAAAGGTTTTTCCAATAGCTGTCCCTAGCACCTTCACACGTCTGGCCCTGCACTCTGAACGTTGGAAAATGGCAGAATCTAAAATGGCTGCCATATTTATGGGGCTGTGACATCACAGGGCTAGCTGGCTGACGATTGGCTGCATGCAGGCATGTCAATCTGGGTGATCCCGCCTTCCCAGAGTTCCTTGCCCCACGTCCTCAGTCCTCACACGTGTAGCCACCATTTTAGGAAAATTGTGATTCGTTGCCACGAAGCGTGAGAAAATTTGCATTCATTGCGAATCGAAGTGTTCCTGAAATTCGGATCGAATTCCACTTCTTTAGCTCCGATTCGCTCATCTCTAAATATTACAGTTATTAAAAAAAAATCTATGAAATACATTCAGATCACTTGATCGGATGCAATTTTATTTTACCTAATAGCATTGCATTGTAATCTACAAAACAGTTTTGAATATGTCAAAAGTATAGATATTGTTTTCTAGTTCTGTAGAAAATCCTGTAATGATAACCTTATTTCTAAATCCAGGGGCACTGACTAATTATACATAAGTAAGCTTATGTACACTCTCCTTCTGGACATACTTCACCCCACCTCCTCGATTATCTAATTAGCGATTGACCTGTACAACAACAATTTTCAACTCTTTCATTGTGATGTCTCCTTATTTTAGTTGAATTAATAATGGAAGAAAACGAATTCACTTTAGACACAGGTAAAAGAGCTCATTAGTATCAGTTTGTGTGTGAAAGTTAAAAACTAACAATACTCACTACTTATTTCTGGCTATAGACATATTAATTTTGATATGTTTTTAATTTTCCTTTTTAAAATATAATTTCCTTTTTTAGTGAAAAGTACAGAACTCAAAATTGATAAACCAGTTAATGCTTGATTTTAGATTATACTTCTATATTGTATAGTGAAAGATTGCTTCAGCTAAGTGATTTCACAGTTACTCAAGTATTATTTGCAGAACCAAATCATGATAGTGAAACATGTCTTTTTATTTGCTAAAAAAAAGGATAAAACATGAAAATGAAAGGACATCCAGGGCCAAACTGTTTGTAATAAACTTAACTTGCTGATCTCCTGAAACACCTGTCTGTTCCAGGCACCTCTCTTCACACTGCAACCAGGCATGCAGAGAATTCTAAATCTCTTTGGTGCCATTTATAGTGGTATATATCCTGCACATTGTGTCATACATAAGCTTGCCTATTCCAGCCATTACATGTATTAACCAAGTTTGACTGACTAATAATGATGAGCAAATTTATTGAAGTTTGATTTGGGATGACTGAAAAAAAGCATGCGTGCGGGGCGCACACAGGTGACGCCCGCACCTCCCCCTCAAGTAATGAGCTCCCAGCCCAGGTGAGGCGCTGCTACTGCTGAGACCATTCCTGACCAGCCGACTCCTGTAGCTGAACCCTGCCATGAACCCTGGCGTGTGCCCCGCTGTGAACTATTTGCCGCCGATGCCTGCCTGACCTAATGGTATACCGGAGGATTGGTGTTCAGACGGATCCCAGTGGCCCCTCAGGTTTGTGATGGTGGAGGAAGATGGGTAGTGGCAGATGGCGATTTCTTAATCAGGTTTGAGTGCTGGATATTCCCCTCCGCCTCTGTGTTCCCCGCTTTATGAAAACGAGAGCGGAGTGGGATGCGAGGCACTAGTGTGAGGTGGTCGAGCAGCGGAGTGGAGCCTCGCGTTATGTTGGCCCCCTTGCCGAGGTGAGACGGGGGTCTGCAGGGGGACCCCGTGGTGGGACTTGACGCCGATTAACGGACAGGCCCGAGTTTCTGTTGGGGAAATAGGTGGAGGTCTTTCCCCTCCCCCTGGGATACATGCTGGGGGTTGAAGTGGAACTTATGCCTTGGATCCGAGGAAAGAGGAATGACCTCCCAGGCAGAGACGGGCATGGAGGGGGATAAGAGAAAGTGGAATTAGTGGACCAACCCGAACTTGTTTTTGCTGGAGGGTCTTCCTTTCCTAACTTTCCTGGCTTTGAATTAGAAGAGTGGTGTTTGGCAACGTTAATAGGGAGTTGTCTGTTGAAAATCTTGATCCTGATTTGTGGAGTGAATAAGCTAGCAACTAAATATCAGCAACAAATGATAATACCCTCCAAATGATAATCAAATGGAAGATAATAACTATCGGTGGTATTTCCTTCTCTCCCCCTCCCCCCTTCGAAGTTGACCCTGCCGGTGGCTATTGGAATTATAAGAAGACTGGAGAGTTGTGAGACCCTGGACTTTTTTCTGTTCTTTATTACCCCCTATATGAAAACTGTATGACTTCCCTTTTCCCTATTAATTACATTTGGGACAAATTGCAACTATAATAACGGTATTTACTGACTGGGAGGAGTGGGAGAATTTGACCAGATTCTCACTTGTTGGAGAAGAATTTCACTTGGTGTCAATTAGGAAGAAATATATGTTTGCTAAATAGTGGCAGAGGTGGCTGGTTTAGTAACTGGTGGTCAGTGATGGACTCGGGGCATGGATGGGGGGCCTGGGTGGCAGTGTGGGGACGGGCAGGAGAGCGGTGAGCACTACTTTTTTTTTTTTTTTCCTCCTCCCATCCCCCCCAGAAGTGAACTAAGCAGCAGGAGGGATGACAGTAATGTACCACTGTTTATATTGCTAAGAAAAACAGTAAAGCTAAATGGAATTATTAAATACTTGTAAATTATAAGTAACTAATAAAGATTATTATAATAAAAAAAATTAAAAAGAAGTTTGATTTGGATTTGATGCACCGAATTTGTTGGCGGATTCAGGTCCGAATAAATCGAATAACTCAAATTGAAAGGGTCCCAGTTGCCCTTACAAGTTTTGGATGTCATTTTGGGGTTTCTTAGGACTCTATGCAACTCATTTTAACTTCTAACGCCGAGTCAGCATTTGTAACGTCAAAGTGACAACCACATATATGGCTATGGGTAAAACTATGGCTGCTGGTGCTAACAAACAGCCTCTTTCAAAACTCGCTGCACTGTGAGATCTTTTATTTTTTTATTTTTTTAATTGTCCAAATCTTATCCTTTTTGATGGTATTTGCCTGTCGATGTGTATACACAGATACCTCTCTGGAGTCAGGTTATCCTTATTCATCTTTCCTGTCTTCTGATCTGAAAAATAGCTCACATCATTTTGAAAAATTCGTCAGAATTGAATCATCAAAAATTCTGATTCATTTTCGAACAGGCTGTTTCCTACCGGCTATCATCCGTTTACCCATGAATGTCACTTAGATATGGTGTCTTGGCGTTAAAGAGCTTTAAAGGGGTTGGATACATTCTAAGGAGACCACAGAGTGTTGTACAGGGCTTTTAAGGGCGATCATGGCACTGTTGATTCGGACCAAACGTATTCGGACAAAATGGAATCTGATGGCCTAGTCGACTAAATTGGATCTGAAAGGTATTTTGGGAACTTTGTTCATCTATTTTGTATTCTATTTCTATAAACTATTCAATAAATGAATATTATTCAAACTTTGAAATATATAAGAAATATTAGAAAGTTAATATAAGAACACATAATCATCAGGGTAAGACATTTCTTAATGAATTATCTATGATTGCAATATAATTTGGAGGTTTATGAACTAAAAAAAAATACAATGAGCTAGACTTCACTGCTAAACAAAGTAGCTTAAAGAGTCTGTCTCCCGATGCTGCTGTTGGTGAACCATTTCCAGTAAGTTCTAATGTCTTTTTGCAGCTAGTCCTGAAATGACAGGTCTTTACAAAGGTATTGTGAAAAAGTTAAATACCAACTTCATAATGGCATGCTGGAGGTTTAGTGTCCTCAAAAGTTAGTGACATGTTCTTTTTACATTTTGAAAATGCAAATTAAAGTGAAAGAATATCTATTTTATTCATATGTATATACTCTAAAACTTGCTGAACTCATGGAAACATCCCCATATGCACAATCAAGCTGTAGCAACATTAAAATGTGCTTTGACAACACTTGGCACTTTGACCATTGGCAATTGGAAATCTGTCATTGTACATTATTACTTCTCACTTTTGTGTATAGGGATATATTCAATAGTTGTGTTGCCAGAAATGAGGAAGTACTTAGATACATTGTGAATTGGTTGTTTTTAGTTGGTTAAAGGATAGCAGAAACACATACGGTTGTAACGGATCACCTGGCACCCCTAGACTGAGTACCTCCGTTGACGGATGCGCCTAGCGTTTTCCTGAGGCTTCCAAGCACTCTGGCAGACACCACAATCACTGAACCGAAGCAGCAAATGAATCCTCTTCAAGCATATGAATGCTGTAGGCAGTTGAATAGGAAAACCATACGAATAGGTTTACACTCCTAGCAGTCAAACTGGTACAGCATGCAATAAATCCTCCCCCAAGCATGAGACGACACTTCACCTTGAGGGTTAAAACAGGAACTCCCTTTATTTTAACACAAGCATTGATTTATACACATCTTCCAACAATGTTACCACACACAGGGCTCTGCAAAAACAGCCAATCATATGTAT
The DNA here is from genome assembly GCF_905171765.1 of Bufo bufo. NCBI lineage: Eukaryota > Metazoa > Chordata > Amphibia > Anura > Bufonidae > Bufo > Bufo bufo. Next base: position 659,769,849 of record NC_053389.1, read on the forward strand.
CTACAGTATTTAAACCTTCCCAGCAATTGTACACAAAATCCCCTTCCCTCTGCCTCTGTCTGTAACGCAATAAACAAAACACAATGAGCATTGTCTGAGATGTAATTAACCAACACAATAAGCATTGTCTCAGACGCAATCCACAAAATACAATTACCAAACGTAATGGACAAACTTGAACCCTGGCATGCACATATACAATTTAACCGAACACATAATAACATACATAGTATTTAAGACAGCCTGAATGCAATCTGCTACACAGTCTTAAAGGGGCATTGTTCCTAAAAGTCATAACATGTCCACGGATGGCCATTAAAGGGCCAGTAGCAGCAATATAAAATACCACATGCCCAAATATTGCATTCAAACGTACCAATTCACCAGGGGCCATAGTCAGCAGGTAGGAGGCGGGCAGCCAGGCTTCTCCAATGCCCAGTGGCGAGGCGGGTTCCGCCACAACGGTAGATTTAAAAAAACAATGACTGTCATATAACATAGCTTGTATTTGTAGAATCTTAGCCAGTTATTGTTATTTAAGGTAAAGTCTCAGATAAAACCACCCAGCAATGGCCAATGAAATCACTTGCTTTATATATTAGGTGGTGCTTTATATACAGTAAATCCTCATTATAAACTGTGGATGATCACTGTGAAATCATGAATACATTTGTATCACAACTCATTAAATTTAAGGGGTTTTCTAGCCATAAAAAAAAAGACACAGCTAAGTTTTAGAAGAGGACAATAAGATTTTTTTTTTTTTTCATTAGACCTCAGGTCAGACCAGCAATCAGACCCCCAATGTTAATAAGACCCCAATAAGACCTTAGATCAGACCACAAATCAGATCTTAGCTCAGACCCCAAAGTAAACGACCATCAATCAGACATCAGATAATAGCCCCAATATAAATGAGACCCCCCATTCAGACCTCAGATCAGCCACCATGCCTCTCACCAGCTCCCATGCCTCTCATCAGCTCCCATGCCTCTCATCAGCCCCCATGCCTCTCACAATTCCCCAGCCTCTCATCAGCCCTCATGCCTTGTACATAGGAGCAGGCAGTATGAAGACTTAGAGGAAGAGCAGGCATGTGTGGCAGGAAAGCCTGCTCCGCCCCTCATCTGCCTGCTCCCACCAACCTTCTTACTGTGAATCTGCCGGCCGGTCCCTATCAAACAGCGCCCGCCGCAGCAGACCTTTCCCTACCACCCAGCCGATTCCCATTAATAAGCATGTGCTGTGGCTGCCAGGCTCTCCCTCTTCAGGTAACAAGGATGTCGGGTACATCACAGGCTGCTGTTCCTATGCAGCGCAGCCTCCGATGTACTAAGCATAAGCAATGCGCCGCACATTTTATATTTCTTTGCCCTGTATTCGCCCCATAAGATGCACTAGCTTTCCCCCCCTATTTTAGGGGGGGGGGGGAGTGGGTCTTTTGGGATGAAAAATATGTTTAGTATATATACAGTACAGACCAAAAGTTTGGACACACCTTCTCATTCAAAGAGTTTTCTTTATTTTCATGACTATGAAAATTGTAGATTCACACTGAAGGCATCAAAACTATGAATTAACACATGTGGAATTCTATACATAACAAACAAGTGTGAAACAACTGAAAATATATCATATTCTAGGTTCTTCAAAGTAGCCACCTTTTGCTTTGTTACTGCTTTGCACACTCTTGGCATTCTCTTGATGAGCTTCAAGACGTAGTCCCCTGAAATGGTTTTCACTTCACACATGTGCCCTGTCAGATTTAATAAGTGGGATTTCTTGCCTTATAAATGGGGTTGGGACCATCAGTTGCGTTGAGGAGAAGTCAGGTGGATACACAGCTGATAGTCCTACTGAATAGACTGTTAGAATTTGTATTATGGCAAGAAAAAAGCAGCTAAGTAAAGAAAAACGAGTGGCCATCATTACTTTAAGAAATGAAGGTCAGTCAGTCAGCCGAAAAATTGGGAAAAATTTGAAAGTAAGGGCTATTTGACCATGAAGGAGAGTGATGGGGACCGGACCTGAACCCAAACGAGATGGTTTGGGGTGAGCTGGACCGCAGAGTGAAGGCAAAAGGGCCAACAAGTGCTAAGCATCTCTGGGAACTACTTCAAACTGTTGGAAGACCATTTCAGGTGACTACCTCTTGAAGCTCATCAAGAGAATGCCAAGAGTGTGCAAAGCAGTAATCAAAGCAAAAGGTGGCTACTTTGAAGAACCTAGAATATGACATATTTTCAGTTGTTTCACACTTGTTTGTTATGTATAAAATTCCACATGTGTTAATTCATAGTTTTGATGCCTTCATAGTCATGAAAATAAAGAAAACTCTTTGAATGAGAAGGTGTGTCCAAACTTTTGGTCTGTACTGTATATATATATATATATATATACATACAGTGGGATGCGAAAGTTTGGGCAACCTTGTTAATCGTCATGATTTTCCTGTATAAATCGTTGGTTGTTACGATAAAAAATGTCAGTTAAATATATCATATAGGAGACACACACAGTGATATTTGAGAAGTGAAATTAAGTTTATTGGATTTACAGAAAGTGTGCTATAATTGTTTAAACAAAATTAGGCAGGTGCATAAATTTGGGCACCACAAAAAAGAAATAAAATCAATATTTAGTAGATCCTCTTTTTGCAGAAATTACAGCCTCTAAACGCTTCCTGTAGGTTCCAATGAGAGTCTGGATTCTGGTTGAAGGTATTTTGGACCATTCCTCTTTACAAAACATCTTTAGTTCATTCAGGTTTGATGGCTTCCGAGCATGGACAGCTCTCTTTAAGTCACACCACAGATTTTCAATTATATTCAGGTCTGGGGACTAAGATGGCCATTCCAGAACGTTGTACTTGTTCCTCTGCATAAATGCCTCAGTGGATTTTGAGCAGTGTTTAGGGTAGTTGTCTTATTGAAATCCGCGGCGCAGCTTCAGCTTTGTCACTGATTCCTGGACATTGGTCTCCAGAATCTGCTGATACTGAGTGGAATCCATGCGTCCCTCAACTTTGACAAGATTCCCAGTCCCTGCACTGGCCACACAGCCCCACAGCATGATGGAACCACCACCATATTTTACTGTAGGTAGCAGGTGTTTTTCTTGGAATGCTGTGTTCTTTTTCCTCCATGCATAACGCCCCTTGTTATGGCCAAATAACTCAATTTTAGTTTCATCAGTCCACAGCACCTTATTCCAAAATGAAGCTGGCTTGTCCAAATGTGCTTTAGCCCACCTCAAGTGGCACTTTTTGTGCTGTGGGTGGAGAAAAGGCTTCCTCTGCATCACTCTCGCATACAGCATCTCCTGGTGTAAAGTGCACCGAATGGTTGAACGATGCACAGTGACTCCATCTGCAGCAAGATGATGTTGTAGGTCTTTGGTGCTGGTCTGTGGGTTGACTCTGACTGTACTCGCCATTCGTCGCTTCTGTCTATCCGAGATTTTTCTTGGTCTGCCACTTCGAGCCTTAACTTGAACTGAGCCTGTGGTCTTCCATTTCCTCAATATGTTCCTAACTGTGGAAACTGACAGCTGAAATCTCTGAGACAGCTTTCTGTATCCTTCCCCTAAACCATGATGGTGAACAATCTTTGTCTTCAGGTCATTTGAGAGTTGTTTTGAGACCCCCATGTTGCTACTCTTCAGAGAAAATTAAAAGAGGAGGGAAACTTACAATTGACCCCCTTAAATACTCTTTCTCATAATTGGATTCACCTGTGTATGTAGGTCAGGGGTTACTGAGCTTACCAAGCCAATTTGAGTTCTAATAATTAGTTCTAAGGTTTTGGAATCAATAAAATGACAACAGTGCCCAAATTTATGCACCTGCCTAATTTTGTTTAAACAATTATAGCACACTTTCTGTAAATCCAATATACTTCATTTCACTTCTCAAATATCACTGTGTGTGTCTCCTATATGATATATTTAACTGACATTTTTTATCGCAACAACCAACGATTTATACAGAAAAATAATGACGATTAACAAGGTTGCCCAAACTTGTTTATTTTTTGTTTCTTTTAAATACAGTATATGTGTAAATCATTTTTATGGATCTCACACCACTTCCATTCTGATGCTGCCTGAGCCCCAGCTGATGTCAACTTCTTAGTTCAGCAACTTACCAACACAAAGGTACTTGATTAATATGGCCACTTTTTTGGCTGTAGCTGTTTATCGTTGCCGTCATGTTTTACTCTATAATTTATTGACAGAAAACCCCATTTAAGATGCGTTTCAAATAAGAACAAATAAAGAATATTAAGAAATAATATTAAAAATTTAAATTCAAGAATATTAAGAAATAAAGAAACTGTTAGTTTGTCTTAATTGTCAAGAGAAAGAAAAACTTTTATGCACTATTTTGTGGTATATGAATAATAAAATATAACTGATATTACAACATTTTGTTTGTGCGATTAATGCGCTAGAACTACCAGTGATTACTTAGGAAAGAAAGGAAAGAGAGCTAGGAAGAACACCAAGGTCTTTGATCTAGTGATCTTCTATTGCCCAAATTCATGGCTCTGAACTGACGGAAACTTTTCATATGTTTCTTTGACATGTCAAAAGTGTAATTGACTTTGGTTATTCCATCACATTTTTAAGTGACATATTAAGAATCTATATGTGACTATTGTATGTAATTCTTTGATAAAAAGAGAGTGGATTTTTTTTTTTTAGATATACTTTTGTAATATCTCTCCCTGTTCCTGTCCTGGCTTGTTAAATGGACATTAACCTTTTACACAATTTGTGCTAAAGGTATATGTGAAGGCTAGCATATACCTGTTACAATGTTCTTACTTTACAAATTTCAGTGTTTTCCACTTGAAATTTGCCTGTAAACTTTATGCCTATAGGTGTTTTTGACTAAATCTGCTGTCCACCCCCTTTTTGCCATGTTTTTTTGTGTTTCTAGCAACACAGAAGCAGAGACAGATTACAGAAAGGGTGTGTGTGAGGGGGGGGGGGGGGCGGGTCTCTCTGCTCACAGACAGCCTGCCTACACTATAAGCCAGGTAAGCAGCAATGCAACAACCCACGAGTACTGAGCTCTTCCAGCTGCTTAGTTCTGTGTCAATGCAATAAAGATCTAAGCTTCCATGGTCAGTTTTTTGTTTGCTGTGTAATGTATATAGAGAATCAAGATGTCCCGAACTATTCGCCTGCGAACAGTTCCCGGCAAACATTGCTTGTTCGCGTTCGCTGCGTCGGGCGAACATATGCGATGTTCGGTCCGCCCCCTATTTGTCATCATTGAGCAAACTTTGACCCTGTACCTCACAGTCAGCAGACACGTTCCAGCCAATCAACATACCCTCCCTCCCAGACCCTCCCACCTCCTATCAAAAAGCAAGGACAGCATCCATCTTAGATTCATTCTGAAGCTGCAGTGTTAGTTAGTGCAGGGAGAGTGCTGCTGCTGCTGAATTAATAGGGAAATCGTTAGCTAGGCCAGTGTTTTGTGTCCACTCCAGTCCTCAAAGACTCATCTGCTGTAAGGACAGCATCCTGACAGCACCCCAAAAAGCCCATTTTAGGGCTGGTACATCAGTCTGTTTTTTTTATTTATTTTTATATATATATATATATATATATATATATATATTGCAGTTGCCTGTCCATGTGTGAGAGGCCACAGGCCCACAGACTGTACTTTGTGCCCACCACTCATATCGGGTACCTTGCAGATAAAAAAGTCATTTAATTTTTTCTCTGTAATATAATTGCAGGTACCTGCCAGTGTGTGTCAGGCCCACTGACTGTACTGTGCCCACCACTCATATCGGGTGGCACAGTACCTTGCAGATAAAGTCATTACATTTTTTCTCTGTAATATAATTGCAGTTGCCTGCCAGTGTGTGTCAGGCCCACTGACTGTACTGTGCCCACTGCCAGTGCCCACCACTCAAATCAGGTGGCACAGTACCTTGCAGATAAAAAAGTCATTTAATTTTTACCCTTTAATATAATTGCAGTTGCCTGCCAGTGAGTGTCAGGCCCACAGACTGTACTGTGCCCACTGCCCACCACTCATATCAGGTGGTACAGTACCATGCACGCATAGTACCACTAATCTAAAAAAAAATGACAGGCAGAGGCAGGCCACCCCGCAGGGGCCGTTGTGGTCATGGTGCTGTGATTTCCTTTGGCCCTAGAATAATGCCCAGTGTTCAGAGGCCACGTACCCTGAACTCGAAAAGTTCTGAGGACATAGTTTACTGGCTTACACAGGACACCCAATCTTGTACAGCTTCCGCTCGGAACCTTGACGCACCATCCTCCTCCAGCTCAGCTTCGGGCACCTCTCAAGTTACCACTCGCCCGCACGCCGCCACCACCAACACTAGCACCACAGCCACTTCACTTGATCTGTCAGAGGAGTTATTTACACATCAGTGCGCAACCATTATTGCCAGAGGATGTAGATAACAGGGATATGTCTCAGTCAGGCAGCATTACACACATGGACGTACGGTGTGATGATGATGATGTTGTACCCACTGCTGCTTCCTTTGCTGAGTTGTCAGATACAAGTGAAGCGGTTGATGATGATGATGTGTCCGTGGATGTCACGTGGGTGCCCGCTCGAAGAGAAGAAGAACAGGGGGAAAGTTTAGATGGGGAGACAGAGAGGAGGAGGAGATGAGTTGGAAGCAGGGGGAGGTCGTCGCAAGGAGGTAGTGGCACAGTCAGACAGCATGTATCGGCACCCGGGTCAGCCAGACAGCACGACAATCAACGCATGCCGTTGCCACCACCAGAATGCCGGCATTGCAGAGCTCAGCAGTGTGGCATTTTTTTTGTGTGTCTGCCTCTGATAACAGCAATGCCATTTGCAACCTGTGCCAAAAGAAACTGAGTCGTGGGATGTCCAACACCCACCTAGGTACAACTGCTTTGCGAAGGCACATGATCTCACATCACAAACGCCTATGGGATCAACACATGATGAGTACAACCAGCACACAAACTCAAAGCCACAATCCTCCTCCTGGTCCAGCATCTTCAGCCACGTCAACCACTGCTGTCCTCCTTGCCCCCTCTCAACCACCCGCCACTCCTCCTCTCACCTTCAGCAGTTCATGCTCATCTGCCCACAGTCAGGTGTCTGTCAAGGAAATGTTTGAGCGTAAGAAGCCAATGTCACAGAGTCACCCCCTTGCCCGGCGTCTGACAGCTGGCTTGTCGGAACTCTTAGCCCGCCAGCTTTTTCCATACAAGCTGGTGGAGTTTACCCGGCCGAATTTTTTTTTCACAAAAGGCAATCCATGTCATGGCATGTCTGGCACACAGTGTTGGGGCAAGGATCCATCTGACCACTGATACCTGGTCTGCAAAGCACGGTCAGGGCAGGTATATCACGTATACTGGGTAAACCTGCTGACGGCTGCCAAGCATGGAATGCGTGGCTCTGCGGAGGAGTTTGTGACACCGCCACGACTTGCAGGCAGGCCTGCTGACACCTCCTCTACTCCTCCTACTCCATCCTCTTCGCTAACCTCCTCGGCTGAGTCCTCTTCTGCTGCTGTCTTGCTCCACATCAACTGCACCCCCCCAGCTCCCCAGGGGCTATTCCACATCCCCGATACCACAGTATTACGCCGTCTTGGGGTTGACTTGCCTGAAAGCAGAGAGTCACACCGGACGAGCACTCCTGTCCGCCTTGAACGCACAGGTGTATCAGTCGCTGACCCCGCACCAACTGGAGATCGGCAAAGTGGTGTGTGACAAGTTGTCAATGGCTGTAAACAAAGAGAAACTTGTAAATAACTCATGAAAGAATAAAGTTACGTTAAAACCAAGCACACCATTGTTTTTCTTGTGAAATTCCCAATAAGTTTGATGTGTCACATGACCCTCTTCCTATTGAAAAAACAAAAGTTGGATTCAAAATGGCCAACTTCAAAATGGCCGCCATGGTCACCACCCATCTTGAAAAGTTTCCCCCCTCACATATACTAATGTGCCACAAACAGGAAGTTAATATCACCAACCATTCCCATTTTATTAAGGTGTATCCATATAAATGGCCCACCCTGTAGATTGTGACATTGAAAATTATTTAAAAACATGATTTAAACAATAGGCCATTTTCTGATTTCACATTTCCTTTAACTAATAAACTATATGGTAGTCTTAAAACATTCATTAGCAAAATAAACTGTGATGGAAAAGAAGACTTCGGAAGAGTGCCCTGAGCTTCATGCCAGGTGTTTCAAAAAGTGCTCACTAAAGCAAAAACAATAGCTAAAATAATTAGAGATGAGCGAAGTATTGGAAAATTCAATTTAGCTGCTTTGCCAAATTAAAAAAAAAATTGCTTTATGACAGATTACTTCATCACGAAGTGCATTTCTTTGTATGTAGTGGGTGCAATGACAGGGAGATTGCACCACCCACCATCATTGTACCCCTCTGATGCCACGTCCATACATAATCGCGGCATACCCTCATACCCTCATCCATTTGATTGCAGATACAATAGCACAAAATCTTGCATGGCAGGTGATGACGTCATCATGTCAGCAGATAATAAAGCACATTTTAAAAAAAATTACAAAATGAACACATTATTTTGATAAGTTTTCCCTTAACTTTATTATTTCAACTGCAACATATTATAGTTTGCATTGCTCATCACAGCAAAGCCATCTCTGGGACTTGCCAGTTAACTTTACAGAGTGATAATGACTAATAGTTGCTGAGCAACATTGAAAAGTAAAAATAATAATGTTGCCAAATAGATAAAGCGTATGCAAGAGTAAATCTTTTTGCAATTAATAAGTAATTATGAGTGACTTAATGTAGAACCAGAATGAAATAATGTTGTGCGGAGATCATAATAATACAACTAATTAGTTTTAAATTTGTGCCTCACAAGTATTACTATTTAATCAACTGGGTCGTTTATTGCCTTGTGGAATAACGTAGGCTTGTGTCAATAGTCAAACATTCAGTGGATGAGTCAGTCCTACATGTGCCCTTAATCCACAAATAACAGGTTTTATCATAATCAGCGAGATATGAAAACAGCCAAAATGCCAAAACTTTAAAAGTTCATGTTGCTCTTTCCATATTTCTGTGCAATATTCTATATATTTTTTTCCTCAAATGAGAATAAAAGACATGTAATATGTTTTATTAATAAGGCGTTTAGTACTAATATTTGAAGGTAGTAATTTTTCTGCTAGCACTGCTATTTATTATGCATTGCCTGTAGTATCAGCTTTAGAGTACATACCCTTACATGTAACATAGTAACATAGTACATAAGGCCGAAAAAATACATTTGTCCATCCAGTTCGGCCTGTTATCCTGCAAGTTGATCCAGAGGAAGGCAAAAAAAACAACCTGTGAGGTAGAAGCCAATTTTCCCCACTTTAAGGGAATAAAAAATTCCTTCCCGACTCCAATCAGGCAATCAGACTAACTCCCTGGATCAACGGCCCCATCTCTAGTAGCCATAGCCTGTAATATTATTACGCTCCAGAAATACATCCAGGCCCCTCTTGAATTCCTTTATTGTACTCACCATCACCACCTCCTCAGGCAGAGAGTTCCATAGTCTCACTGCTCTTACCGTAAAGAATCCTCTTCTATGTTTGTGTACAAACCTTCTATCCTCCAGACGCAGAGGATGTCCCCTCGTCATAGTCACAGTTCTGGGGATAAATAGATGATGGGATAGATCTCTGTACTGACCCCTGATATATTTATACATATTAATTAGATCTCCCCTCAGTCGTCTTTTTTCTGAAGTGAATAACACTAATTTTGATAATCTTTCAGGGTACTGTAGTTGCCCCATTCCAGTTATTACTTTAGTTGCCCTCCTCTGGACCCTCTCCAGCTCTGCTATGTCTGCCTTGTTTACAGGAGCCCAGAACTGTACACAGTACTCCATGTGTGGTCTGACTAGCGATTTGTAAAGTGGTAGGACTATGTTCTTATCACGGGCATCTATGCCCCTTCTGATGCAACCCATTATCTTATTGGCCTTGGCAGCAGCTGCCTGACACTGTTTTTTGCAGCTTAGTTTGCTGTTTATTAAAATTCCTGTTATGTAGTACTGTCAGAATGAGCTATGCCAGGGCTGGCCAACCTGCGGCTCTCCAGCTGTTGCAAAACTACTCCCAGCATGCCCAGACAGCCTACAGCTATCAGCCTACACCAGGGCATGGTGGGAGTTGTAGTTTTACAACAGCTGGTGAGCCGCAAGTTGGCCATCCCTGAGCTGTGCTCATAAATACGCACTACCATGAGACTACACGTTAATAAATCCACATGAACTCCGAAATGAGACACTGTACACCTCCAGGAATACCTATAATAAAAAGAAAACTTTAAACCACATCACCTGTATAGAAGGGGGAAGGGTTAGGGGGCGAAGGGAAATGTTTAGGGAAAGTATTATTGCAGTGTTTATACACTCACCTAAAGAATTATTAGGAACACCTGTTCTATTTCTCATTAATGCAATTATCTAGTCAACCAATCACATGGCAGTTGATTCAATGCATTTAGGGGGGTGGTCCTGGTCAAGACAATCTCCTGAACTCCAAACTGAATCTCAGAATGGGAAAGAAAGGTGATTTAAGCAATTTTGAGCGTGGCATGGTTGTTGGTGCCAGACGGGCCGGTCTGAGTATTTCACAATCTGCTCAGTTACTGGGATTTTCACGCACAACCATTTCTAGGGTTTACAAAGAATGGTGTGAAAAGGGAAAAACATCCAGTATGCAGCAGTCCTGTGGGCAAAAATGCCTTGTGGATGCTAGAGGTCAGAGGAGAATGGGCCGACTGATTCAAGCTGATAGAAGAGCAACGTTGACTGAAATAACCACTCGTTACAACCGAGGTATGCAGCAAAGCATTTGTGAAGCCACAACACGCACAACCTTGAGATCGGATGGGCTACAACAGCAGAAGACCCCACCGGGTACCACTCATCTCCACTACAAATAGGAAAAAGAGGCTACAATTTGCACGAGCTCACCAAAATTGGACTGTTGAAGACTGGAAAAATGTTGCCTGGTCTGATGAGTCTCGATTTCTGTTGAGACATTCAAATGGTAGAGTCCGAATTTGGCGTAAACAGAATGAGAACATGTATCCATCCTCTGATGGCTACTTCCAGCAGGATAATGCACCATGTCACAAAGCTCAAATCATTTCAAATTGGTTTCTTGAACATGACAATGAGTTCACTGTACTAAAATGGCCCCCACAGTCACCAGATCTCAACCCAATAGAGCATCTTTGGGATGTGGTGGAACGGGAGCTTCGTGCCCTGGATGTGCATCCTTCAATTCTCCATCAACTGCAAGATGCTATCCTATCAATATGGGCCAACATTTCTAAAGAATGCTATCAGCACCTTGTTGAATCAATGCCACATAGAATTAAGGCAGTTCTGAAGGCAAAAGGGGGTCCAACACCGTATTAGTATGGTGTTCCTAATAATTCTTTAGGTGAGTGTATGTGTTTTATCTTAGTTTTCACTGCGCATATCTGTAAAAAAGGAATTTGCCCTATAATTTGATCCAATGTGTACCTTTGAATGTAAATTTGCAAATTATTTCAAAACCTAATAAAATGTATTAAAAAAATATATACTATGAAACCAATAGATGGCGCTCTTCATGAGTCATAAACAGCGCCATCTATTGGATTCATAGTCTTGTCATAAGACTATGAAACCAATAGATGGCACTGTTCATGAGTCATGAACAGCGCCATCTATTGGATTTATAGTCTTTTCATAAGACTATGAATCCAATAAATGGCGCTGTTCATGAGTAGTGTTGATCGCAAATGTTCTAATCGCAAATTTTTATAGTGAATTTTCCATGCAAATGGTGTTTCAGCTGAAAAACAAGCAGATTCAGCTCATTTGTATATGCCCACGATTATGCAAATTAGTTTACATGACAAAACTGTATAGTAAGGGTATTGAATATGATGTTAGGACAGTCAGAAAACTTTTGTCACCATAATGTTAATAATCTAGGTGCGCAGGTCCACCCAATCCATCCAACAGTAATGAAGCAACTTTGAGGCTTACTGGCTCTCAGTCAGATGAGAGCTGGTTTTGAATGTCTCATAGTGCACAGGGCTGCCATTGTAAGGTATGCTGACTGTATCTATCTCATGATAGATTGATGGCTTGCCCACCAAACCATTTCGGTGGTTTGTTCATCATTTTCTAACCTTTTTCTATGAATCAGACTTTTTCAGAGCAGGAGGTGCCTGGTTTAATGCTGGGGTCTCCCATTGATTTACACAGTATTCAGCTGAACACTGCGATATGCCGAGCATAGCGATGTTCGAACCAAACTGCTGTTTCGCCGAGCATGCTCACTAAACACTAGTCATGAACGCGTAGATAAAGCTTTCTAAAAGTGTAAAAAAAAACAACTTTTTTTAAAATTGTAAAACAGTTATAACTGTCAATAATTGCTTTAATTTCACAATATTTTCAATACTACTAAAGGTACTGTAAAGCAGGCAAGATAATTTGAACTAATTTATGTCACAGACCATTAACTTTAATTATATTGCATATGGAAGTAGTTATCTAACTTGAGTAATAACATTATTTTAGTGTACTCAGTAATGTGAAGTAGCCTACATGCCATGAGTCAAATAACTGCATTATATTTAATAGCATCTGATGACTGAATGTCGAGTTAATTACGGTACAACCACATTGGTAGAATAGTCTGAATGCAATGCTGCAACTGTATGCTAAAAAATGCTTGTAAGGGTACTTTCACACTAGTGTTATTCTTTTCCGGCATTGAGTTCAGTCCTAGGGGCTCAATACCGGAAAAGAACTGATCAGTTTTATCCCCATGTATTCTGAAAGGAGAGCAATCTGTTCAGGATGCATCAGGATTAGTGATGAGCGAGCATGCTCGGCCAAATACCGGTTAGGCTCAAGCATCGCTATGCTCGGCACATGGCGGTACTCGGCCGAGTACCGCATATGCTCAAGCCCAATGCTTGAGTCTCCTTCCCGCACGTTTTGCGGCTGCTAAGCAGCCAATAAACATGCAGGTAAGTACTGCCATCACTGTAATGCCAGTAGCCATGTGCTCGGATCAGTCATAGTCAGGGAGAGCAGAGGGTAGGAAGGGAAAGGCAGTGTAGGGAGCGAAATTCTCAGTTATTATTCGAAAAAAGCTTTTCAAAGACCCAAAAGTCCTTTTAAGGACTACTGTGTGTGTTTTAGAGCAGCAATATATTTTTCCTGCGCTAAATTGATCAGTCTCAGAGACATCTGTGCTGTGGAAGGGACAGATAGTGCAGGGAGAGAAATTTGCTGTTTTTACTACCGAAAGCTTTTCAAAGACCTCAAAGTCGTTTTAAGGACTACTGTGTGTGTGTTTGACAGCAGCAAGATATTTTTCTTTAATACCTATTAGTGATATATACTGTACATCATCCGCAGACTGTCTTTTTGCGTAAATTCAAATAATCAGCGCCACATTTTTGTCTATAGTGTGTGTTTAATACACATCCGTGACATATACAGTACTCTATCCGAAAACTGTTTCTTTAGCGGAAATTTAAATAATCAGGGGCCAGTCCTCATCTCCTGTCTCCGTAGTGTGTGTGTGTAATACATATCCGTGACATATACAGTACGCCATCTGAAAACTGATTCTTTTGGGCAAATTTAACTAATCAGGGCCTAATATAGTGTCCATATTCTGTGGGTTTCTATGACATATACTGTCCTGCATCTGAAAACTGAGTTTGCATTGCAAATTCCAATAATCTGGGCCTAATCAAGTGTCCATAGTGTGTTGTTTTCTGTGACATATATAGTACGCCATCGGAAAACTGTTTCTTTAGTGCAAATTCCAATAATCTGGGCCTAATCTAGTGTCCAAAGTGTGTGGGTTTCTGTGACATAGACAGTACGCCATCCAAAAACTGTTTCTTTAGGGCAAATTTAACTAATCAGGGCCTAATCTAGTGTCCATATTTTGTGGGTTTCTGTGACATATACTGTCCTGCATCCGAAAACTGAGTTCGTATTGCAAATTCCAATAATATGGGCCTAATCTAGTGTCCATAGTGTGTTGTTTTCTGTGACATATACAGTACGCCATACGAAAAGTGTTTCTTTAGCGTAAATTTAAATAATAAGGGGCCAGTCCTTATCTACTGTCTCTGTAGTGTGTGCGTGTAATACACATCCGTGACATATACAGTACTCCATCTAAAAACTGTTTCTTTAGGGCAAATTTAACTAATCTGGGCCTAATATAGTGTCCATATTCTGTGGGTTTCTGTGACATATACTGTCCTGCATCCGAAAATGGTGTCTTTAGCGAACTGTAAAACAATCTGTGCCACATCTAGTGACAAAACCGTTAACATGAAGAAGGCAAGCACTAAGGGACGGGGAAGTGGGCGTGATGCTGATGGTGCATGCAGAGGCCGTAGTCGTGGGCGCAATGAAACTGTGCCTACTGCCAGTGCACCAGAAAAAAAAAAAAAAACATTCACCGTACCCAGCTTCATGTCCAACTTAGCTGGGTGGCACAGGACAACACTGTCCAAGTCGGACCAGTGCGAACAGTTGGTCGGTTGGATTGCTGAAGATAATGCTTCCAGTCGGTTAAGCACCACCCTCTCTTCCACCAAGTCCAGTCTGTGTAGCCAAGAGTCTGGTCAACTGAATCCTCACTCTGATCATCCTTACTTCCACCATGGAGAGATTTGCTAAATAAGGGATCCCACACTAGGATATTCCAAGGAGCTCTTTCTAGCGCCACTATTACCTTTCGCCCTCGCGCCCAGCACACTTGAAGAGGGACCTGAGATATTGTGCCCTGATTCTTAACCTCTTGAGACTTCACAGTCTCAAGAAGATTATGGTGGTGAACGGCAATCAGGATGAGCAGAGTAAGGAATTGGAAGAGGAGGTGGTTGACAATGAGGTCACTGACCCAACATGGGAAGGTGAAAAGCCAAGCGAGGACAGCAGTACAGAGGGGGAGGGATCCGCAGCACCGCAACAGGCTGGAAGGGGCAGTGGGGTTGCAAAAGGGAGAAGTCGGCCCACACCAAACAGGCCCGCAACTGTTAAACCGAGCACCCCTTTGCGTAAATGTACCTTGCCAAGAGGTAGGTTTTCTGCAGTATGGCGCTTTTTTAATGAAAGTGCAGACGACAAAAGAGTGGTAGTTTGCAACCTGTGCCGTAACAAAATTAGCCAGGGCGTGAACACTAGCAACCTCACCACCACCAGCATGATCTGCCACATGGCATCAAAGCACCCGAACGCCTTTGTCCACAATCTGGGTCTGCGGATCACACCACTGCCTCCTCTTCCCCTGTGTTACGCACTGCTGGCCAATCCCCTGTCGAAGGCGCATACCCGGATGCCCCTCGCCCTGCATCTGGACCTTCGCATGAACCATCAGCGACAACATCCACTTCCCTGCCCCAGTGCAGCGTACAAATGTCCATAACACAGTCATTTCAACGCAAGCGCAAATACCCACCCACAGGCCATAGCACTAAATACGCAACTTTCGAAATTACTGGCCCTTTAAATGTTGCCCTTTAAGCTTGTGGACAATGAGGCCTTCCACAGCCTGATGTCGGCGTCCATCCCTCAGTAAGCAGTCCCCAGCAGTCACTATTTTTCACTTTCCTCAGCGAACACCGTCTATGGAAAAAGTACACTGGATGTCAGATATTTTTTGGATGCGCACATTTTACACTGGAGATGTGGCACAGCTAATGTCACTGTCCGCAGCGGACACCGTCTACAGAAAAAGGACACTGTATGTTAGATATTTTGTGGATGCGCACACTTTACACTGGAGATGTGGCGCAGCTCATGCCACTGTCCGCACTGGACACCGTCTACATAAAAAGGACACTGTATATCACAGCTAAAAAAAAATTCAGCGCACACGTTACACTGCAGAGGTGCCACTGGTTATGTCACTGTCAGAAGCGGACGCCGTCTATTGAAAAAGTACACTGTATGTCACAGATATTTTTTGGATGCACACACTTTACACAGGAGATGTGGCACAGCTAATGTTACTGTCTGCAGCGGATACCCTCTATGGAAAAAGTACACTGGATGTCAGATATTTTTTGGATGCACACACTTTACACTGGAGACGTGGTGCAGCTAATGTCGCCGTCTGCAGAAAAAGGACACTGTATGTCACAGATATTTTTGGATTTGCACACTTTACATAGGAAATATGGTGCAGCTAATGTCACTATCAGCAGCGGACACCGTCTACGGAAAAAGTACACTGGATGTCACAGATATTTTTGGGATGCGCACACTTTACACTGGAGATGCAGCACAGCTAATGTTGCTGTCTGCAGTGGCCTAACTATGTACGCTATTTAGAGCAGGATGCGCTAACAATAGATATTGCTGCCACACACAATATTCCTTAGAAGGACTTTTTGGTCTTTAACGTTTTAGCAATTTAGCGCAGGTTGCGCTAAAAATGGAGATTGCTGCTGCAACACACAATAGTCCTTAAAAGGACTTTTGGGTCTCTGAAAAGTTTTGGTGGTAAAAATATTCTTTAATCACTCCCTACACTGTCTGTCCCTTCCTCAGCACAGCCCTCCCTGACTAAGAATGAGCCGAACATGCGTCATCGGGTGCTATATAACACTTGATGACGCGTTCCGGCCAGCCAATCACTGTAATGCCAGCAGCCAACATGGCTACTGCAGTACAGTGAGTGCAGTACTTACCTGCACGTTTTTTGGCTGTATAGAGCATGCTCGTTCATTATTAGTGCATAACAAATGTGGTGCCAATATTGAAAAAAGGGTCAGAAGCAGAACCCGGAAACTATAAGTCAGTAAGTTTAACATCTGTTGTGGGTAAACTGTTTGAAGATTTTCTAAGAGATGTTATCTTGGAGTTCCAAAATGAAAATATGCGAATAACGCCATATCAGCATAGCTTTATGAGGGACCGGTCATGCCAGACTAATTTAATCAGTTTCTAGACTTGCTCAGGGTGAATGTCATATATCTTGACTTCTCCAAATCGCAGAGGGTGGCTATTAGCAGTTCACACTCAGATTGGGTCACCATTAGAGTTGAGTGAACCCGAACTGTAAAGTTCGGGTTCGTACCGAACTTTTGCATTTTTGGACCCCAGACCCGAATCCGAACATTTCAGTAAAAGTTTGGGTTTTGTGTTCGGCGATTTCTCAGCGCTTTTTGAAAGGCTGCAGAGCAGCTAATCAACAAGCGTTTAACTGTCTGACCTTAGAAGCTATCACAGCCATGCCAACTAATGGCATGGCTGTGATTGGCCAGTGCAGCATATGGCCCAGGCTTTATATAAGCTTGAGTCACGTAGCGCTGCACGTCACTCTGCTGTTACAAGTGTAGAGAGAGGATGCTGCAGTCAGTTACATTTTCAGTTGAAAGTCAAAAATTTTTGGGTGTGAAGTACCACTGCTCTACCTAGTAGACAGGTTAAAAAAAAAAAAAAAATAGTCAGTTACGTTTTCCGGTGGAATTCACCAATTTTTGGGTGTGATGTATCACTGCTATACCTAGTAGACCGGTAAGAAAAAAAAAATTGTCAGTTACATTTCCAGTTGAAATTCAACAATTTTTGGGTGTGATGTACCACTGCTATACCGAGTAGACAGGTAATAAAATAAAAAAATTGTCTGTTACATAAATTGGTGAAATTCACCAAATTTTTGGGTGTAATATACCCCTCCTCTACCTAGTTGACAGCTTAATATATTTCAATAAGTTTTCTTTAACATTTTCGGGTCACAATAAATAATTTTTGGGTGTAATATACCCCTGCTCTACCAAGTAGACAGGTTAATAAATTTTACAAATTTTTCTGTTACATTCTTGGGTTATACAATTTTAGACGTGAATAAACCCCTGCTCTGCATAGGTGACAGGGAATAAAATTTCAGAAATTCTTCTTTAATTGATGCGCGCCACCTCCTTTGATTCAATGCTTAAACTTTAACAAGTTGTACCACATTTGCGCTTCAATAACTTGTCCCACATTTCCGCTTTACTCTTTTGGCCAACATTTGCGCTTCAATACTTTGTCCCACATTTCCGCTTTACTCTTTTGGCCCACATTTGGGCTTCTGTAATTTGTACCACATTTGCGCTTTAACAGCTTTTCCCACATTTCCGCTTTACTCTTTTGGCCCACATTTTGGCTTCTGTAATTTGTACCACATTTGCGCTTTAACAGCTTTTCCCACATTTCTGCTTTACTCTTTTTGCCCACATTTGGGCTTCTGTAATCTGTCCAAAATTTTCACCTCAATAATTTTTACCATAATTCCGCTTTACTCTTCTGGCCCACATTTGGGCTTCTGTAATTTGTCCAAAATTTTCACCTCAATAATTTTTCCCATAATTCCGCTTTACTCTTCTGGCCCACTGCAGGGGGTTATCACAGGTTATATTTCCCAATGTTTTGGGGTGTACCTTAATTTAAAAAAATAAAAATAAATTTAAAACCAAAAAGCAGTGTAGGCTACCTCCTCCTCCTCCACCACCGCTTCCACCTACACCGCCACATCCACCGCCTCCTCAACCTCCTACTCCATATGGACCTCGTCCTCCTAGATCAAGATTATTATTTTTTATTTTTACGTATTTTATGTTATTTAAAGTCATTTCCCTATCCACATTTGTTTGCAGAACAAAATGCTCTTAACCACATTTTGATGCCATTTGAGGCCCTCTAGCCCTTTCCATGACATTTTTACAGCCATTTTAGTGCTCAAAAGTTTGGGTCCCCATTGACTTCAATGGGGTTCGGGGTCAAGTTCGGGTCCCGAACTCGAACTTTTTTCCAAAGTTCGGCCAAACCCGTCAAACCCGAACATCCAGGTGTCTGCTCAACTCTAGTCACCATCACTAATAGAGTACCACAGAGCTCAGTTATAGATGGATCTGGATTGATTGGAGGCTTGGGCAGAGAAGTGGCAGGTAACACTGACAAATGTAAATCAGGGTTGGTGAACCTTTTTGCTGCCGAGGGCCATTTGGATATTTGTAACATTGTTCAACTTGCAGGATAACAGGCTGGACTGGATGGACAGATGTCTTTTTTCAGCCTTATAAACTATTTTGCTATGTTACTATGTATGTTCGCGGGCCATACAAAATTCTCAACTTAAAAATGTGACTGCTTTATTTGGTAAAACATATAATTGACTTAGGGGTAAGTTACATCAATTGCTCTTCAATTTAAAACAATCTAATGTGATTTACTTTTGCAGCACAAAATAACGATTGCAATATACAGTGGATATAAAAAATCTACACACCCCTGTTAAAATGTCAGGTTTCTGTGATGTAAAAACTGTAGCACTCAATTGAAAAACAAACTGAAATCTTTTAGGTGGAGGAAAAAAAATAAAAAAAATAATGTGGTTGCATAAGTGTGCACACCCTCTTATAACTGGGGATGTAGCTGTGTTCAGAATTAAGCAATCACATTCAAAATCATGTTAAATAGGAGTCAGCATACACCTGCCATCATTTAAAGTGCCTCTGATTAACACCAAATAAAGTTCAGCTGCTCTAGTTGGTCTTTCCTTAAACTTTCTTAGTCGCATCCCACAGCAAAAGCCAAGGTCCACAGAGAGCTTCCAAAGCATCAGAGGGATATCATTGTTAAAAGGCATCAGTCAGGAGACGGGGACAAAAGAATTTCCAAGGCATTAGATATACCATGGAACATAGTGAAGACAGTCCTCATCAAGTGGAGAAAATATGGCACAATAGTTAGCTGGTGGACACAGAAAATAGATAGTGTAGCTGGTTCAGCTATGTAGTTCAGGGCGGGCTTTTACTGGGAACAGGCAATGTGTTGGGTGGGTGCCTGTTCCCCATGTTCCAGTCCGAGACTTGAGGCATGCTCATGTCCAGGGATCCTATTTAATCCTGCTGCTGGATCTTAAGGTGTCTCTCAGTCTGGAGGAAAGGCAGACAGTGGGAAGTAACACTGTCAGAGTGTGCTACAAATGTTTGACCCAGTTGCGATCTGGATGTACTGGCTGTACTTTTGAGGAAAAAGCCTAAATAAAGAGGACTTTTGTTGAATGTTTTGGGATCCCTGCCTCTGTACACTGGTCAAGTGAGTACGGTTCCCCACTATATATATATATATATATATATATATATATATATATATATATTGTGGGGATTCACTCTGGTAGGCAGGGTAAGCGGACGCAGTACAGAGGCAAAAACAAGGTTGTAAATCAAAGTTCAGTGTTTATTCTCACACAGAAAGAAAACAAGCCAAAAGTAAGTGTTCATTTTTTGGTGCCTGTTCACACCACACAAAGTTCACAGTGCAAAAAGACTTCACCTGGTCAGCAGATGATTTTCACCCACAGTCCGCAGCAGGCTTTAGAGGCCTGTTTCCCCAGCCTATGGCTCTCACAAATAAACGCCTCAGTGTCTCAAACCACAGACTCCTCAGCTCCTCTGCCATGGAGGATAATCCACCCCCAGCTGTGCTGCTGGCTGGGTTTTTAAACCCCAGCCCAAAACCTGGCCTGGACGTGGGGAACAGCCACCCACCCTGCTCTTTGGCTGCTCCCAATAAGAACCGGCCCGGATCGGCTTTTCAGCCACACTAAGAATAAACAGTGTCAGCAAGCACTAGCTGCGGCTGACACATAAAATAACCGGTTCTTATCTCACCGAGGCCAGGAACCTCGGTGACACGTACCTTCCATCAATGACGGACCCTTGCGCCTTCCTACAATATATATATATATATATATTTTACATATAGTGCAGATACCATTTTGACCAAACAAAACAGTCTAATTTTTAAGTACAGAATGTTATGTTTTTAGTTCTTTATTTGGCATTAATGGCAGCCAAGCTCATCCCAGGGTGGTCCAGAGACGGGTTCACCCAGCTTTCACTCTCCCTGCCACTGTCCCTGCCTCTTCTTTTGCAACTGCCCTTGCCTTTGTCCCTTTTTCATCCTCAGATCTGCCCCCACCTCCATCAGCCTCCTATCAGACCTCCCAGCCTACATCATCCTCAGATCAGTCTCCCATCAGACCTCCCAGCCTCAGATCAGACACCCCCATCAGACTCCTCAGCCTCAGATAAGACCCCCTTCAGACCTCCCAGCCGCAGATCAGACCCCCTTCATAACCCCCAGCCGCAGATCAGACCCCCTTCAGAACCCCCAGCCTCAGATCATACCCTACAAAGCCTTCAATCAGACCCCCTTTAGACCCCCAGCCTCAGATCAGACCCCTATCAGACCATCCCCAGCCTCAGATCAGACCCTCCTCATCCTCCATTAGCCTCAGAACAGCCCCTATCAGAACCCCACCCCAGCATCCAATCAGACATTTAAAAATAAAAATAAATAAACTTACCTCACAAGCTCTGGACGGCGCTGCCACTTTGCAGATTCACTTACCCTACCTGGTCTTCTTCACTCTGTGCTGTACTTTGACCTGACAGCGCACAGCATCAGGTCTACGTGCACTACGTCCTGACACTGCACATGCCACAATGGAAGCGTTCATTAGCATTTTCACTATATCCTCTGGCAGGGGGTTGGGGGCCTTATGTGGCCCGCGGGCCACAGGTTCCCCAACCCTGTACTAAATGGTAAAACACTGGGTAACACTGATATGGAGAAGGACTTAGGAATTTTAATGGACAGCAAATTAGAATGTAGAAACCAGTGTCAGGCAGTTGCTGCCAAGGACAATAAGATAATGGATTGCATCAAAAGGGCAAAGATGGTTTGCATTATAAAAGAGTGTCCTTACCATCTCCATCAGGTAGTATGAGTCAGGGATATCATTCTTTTAATGTAAAGAATGTTAGGGCAGACTGCACTATTTCATTTGTAATAAAGACATTTTATTCCATTACATTTAAAAAGTATTTAAACATTAGACTTTATCAGATAATAACTGTACATTTAAGATTTCTTGGCATGTTGTATACAGGCCCTTGCTTTATCCTCCTTTAGGCTTCTTTCAGAGAACATGTGGAGAGTTTAGTTTGTGGCCATGCATTCTATTTTATTTACTTGCATGACTAATTCATTAGGCAGCTTTTAAAATAATAACAACTGATTTCAGCAAGTGCATACATGCCATAAATACAAGGCATGAAACTGCTAAGTGCCACGAAGGAGATGGGTGCCATTCCAAGTTGAACCTGTCCCCATT
The DNA here is from genome assembly GCF_905171765.1 of Bufo bufo. Lineage (NCBI taxonomy): Eukaryota > Metazoa > Chordata > Amphibia > Anura > Bufonidae > Bufo > Bufo bufo. Next base: position 659,792,108 of record NC_053389.1, read on the forward strand.
TAATCGGTGGTGAGCACCTGTACACAGCTGTGATCTCTGCTGGACCTACAGTAAAAGGGTTTCTAATTTTTGTCTGCATTGTAGACATGCAGTAGTTCTGAATAGCCAGATGGTGAGCCAACATTCATTTTCTCACTGATTGTACAAAATTATTTATGATATATTGCAATTATTCCAACAAGAAAACGCAACATTAATTTAATACCAGAGGTCTTATTAATTACTGCATTTATTTTGTTTTCCATTTGTACGGCTCTGTTTGATATTGAAAAATCCCATACATAGTAACATAGTACATAAGGCCGAAAAAAGACACCTGTCCATCCGGTTCGGCCTGTCCATCCAGATCGGTCTGTCATCCTGCAAGTTGATTCAGAGGAAGGCAAAAAAAAACCTGTTAAGTAGAAGCCAATTTTTCCCACTTTAGGGGAATAAAAAATTCCTTCCCGACTCCAATCAGGCAATCAGAATAACTCCCTGGATCAACGACCCCTCTCTAGTAGCTATAGCCTGTAATATTATTACACTCCAGAAATACATCCAGGCCCCTCTTGAATGCCTTTAATGTAGTCACCATCACCACCTCCTCAGGCAGAGAGTTCCATAGTCTCACTGCTCTTACTGTAAAGAATTCTCTTCTATGTTTGTGTACAAACCTTCTTTCCTCCAGACGCAAAGGATGTTCCCTCGTCACAGTCACAGTCCTGGGGATAAATAGATGATGGAAGAGATCTCTGTACTGACCCCTGATATATTTATACATAGTAATTAGATCTCCCCTCAGTCGTCTTTTTTCTAAAGTGAATAACCCTAATTTTGATAATCTTTCAGAGTACTGTAGTTGCCCCATTCGAGTTATTACTTTAGATGCCCTCCACTGGACCCTCTCCAGCTCTGCTATGTCTGCCTTGTTCACAGGAGTCCAGAACTGTACATAGTACTCCTTGTGTGGTCTTATCGGCCTTGGCAGCAGCTGCCTGACACTGGTTTTTGCAGCTTAGTTTGCTGTTTATTAAAATTCCTAGATCATTTTCCATGTCAGTGTTACCGAGTGTTTTACCATTTAGTATGTACGGGTGACTTGCATTATTCCTTCCCATGTGCATAACTTTACAGTTGTCAGCATTAAACCTCATCTGCCACTTATCTGCCCAAGCCTCCAATCTATCCAGATCCCTCTGTAGTAGTATACTGTCCTCTACAGTGTTAATTACTTTACACAGTGTGACGGTATGCGAGGCGAGGTGGTGGATGATAGGTATGTTTCACCTCGCATGCGCTCTGTTGTCAGGGACTGAACCGGAATCCGGCCCGGGTTTTTCCAGCTTTAGTGGCAGGCTTGGTTCCGGTCCAGAGATTGTGGTCCACTGGAGTTCACCTCCAGGTGCACTTTAAATAAACAGGAAGAGAGCACAACAGGGCTCTCATGTGCTGAGTCTCAGAACCATAACCTGTGTTGCTGAAGAGAGAGCTACGTTTGGATGCGAGAAAAACAAAATGTTTGCTTTACCATTTGTGTTGGGGTGTCGGGGAGCAGCCCCGCACCGTATAGTCAGGACACGACTGTAAAGCTTAGCGCCGGACGGCAAGGATTTACTTTCTGTTTTGTTTGTTTTCTGCTGTGCAAACCTTTTTGGCTAAATAAACCTGGCAACCAGCCAGATTTTCAAGGAAACTGCCTGTTTTCAGAAAAAGGTGATCCCCACTAGCTAATCTCCCACAACAGTTTAGTGTCATCTGCAAAAATTGATATTTTACTATGCAAGCCTTCTACAAGATCATTAATAAATATATTGAAGAGAATAGGGCCCAATACTGACCCCTGAGGTACCCCACTAGTGACAGTGACCCAATCTGAGTGTGTACCGTTAATAACCACCCTCTGTTTTCTATCACTCAGCCAGTTACTTACTCACATACAGACATTTTCTCCCAGTCCGAGCATTCTCATTTTATATACTAACATTTTATGTGGTACAGTGTCAAATGCTTTGGAGAAGTCCAGATATACGACATCCATTGATTCGCTGCTGTCATGTCTAGAACTTACCTCCTCATAGAAACTGATTAAATTAGTTTGGCATGACCGATCCCTCATGAAGCCATGCTGATATGGCGTTATTTGCTTATTTCCGTTGAGATGCTCTAAGATAGCATCTCTTAGAAAACCTTCAAACAGTTTACCCACAACAGATGTTAAACTTACCAACCTATAGTTTCCAGGCTCTGTTTTTGGACCATTTTTGAATATTGGCACCACATTTGCTACGCGCCAATCCTGTGGGACAAATATCAGAAATAAGGGTCTGGCTATGACATTACTTAATTCCCTTAGGATACGGGGGTGTATGCCATCCGGTCCTGGCAATTTGTCTATTTTAATCTTCTTAAAGAGGACCTTTCACCAGAATAAAGTATCTAAACTGACTATACAGACGTGTAGAGCGGTGGCCAGCGCTACAGCATAGGAGAAAGAGACGCCGGCAGGTTCCCCTGGGTGGAGCCTAACTATGAACATACTGGAGGCTATAACCGGAAAACGGAGCGGCACCCGGGGATAACAGTAAGTGCAGGGGGATCCCTGGGCGCAGCTCTACACGTCTGTATAGTCAGTTTAGATACTTTATTCTGATGCAAGGTCCTCTTTAAGTCGCTGTTGTACTTCTTCCTGGGTCAGACAGGACACTTTTAATGGGGAATTTATTTTTACATTCAGCATTTCATCTGACAGTTTATTTTCCTCAGTGAATACATTAGAGAAAAAAAATATTTAACAGCTTTGCTTTATCCTCGTCGCTCTCTGCGACTCCCCCCTCATTACTCTTTAAAGGGCCGACACCTTCAGATTTATACTTTTTAACATTTATATGATTGAAGAACATTTTAGGGTTAGTTTTACTCTCTTTGGTAGAGTTGAGCGAACCCGAACTGTAAAGTTCGGGTTCGTACCGAACTTTAGGTTTTTCGGCACCCGGACCCGAACATTTACGTAAAAGTTCGGGTTCGGTGTTCGGCGATTTTTATGGCGCTTTTTGAAAGACTGCAAAGCAGCCAATCAACAAGCGTCAACAAGCGTCAACAAGCGTCATACTACTTGCCCCAAAAGGCCATCACAGCCATGCCTACTATTGGCATGGCTGTGATTGGCCAACTGCAGCATGTGACCCAGCCTCTATTTAAGCTGGAGTCACTTAGCGCCGCCCGTCACTCTGCTCGGATTAGTGTAGGGAGAGGCTGCAGAGGGAGAGATCAGGGAGCGATCTTATCAAGAACTTGTTTATGTACTCAGCGATCTACAGAAAAAGTGTTTTGTGGGTGCAGTGCACAATTTTTTTAAGCCTGCCCTGAACCAACTACTGCTGAAAACAAACTTTTTTTTCTTCATTTCATCAATATCAATACCTAATCGGCAGCCATTTTATGCAACGATAGTGCACCAGCATAGGCTATCTGCAAGTCCAGAAATACAGCTTTGGCATACTGGGGTGAAAAAAACCTCTAATATACTGCACATCTGGGATTAGACAAGCATAAGTGACTGTCACATTTAGGACAGAAATACAGCTTTTTGGTTAGGGTGAAAAAAGCCTCTAATATACTGCACATCTGTGATTACACGTGCATAAGTCATTGTCACATTTAGGACAGAAATACAGCTTTTTCTTACTGGGGTGAAAAAACCCTCTAATATACTGCACATCTGGGATTAGACAAGCATAAGTGACTGTCACATTTTGGCCATAAATACGGCTTTTTGGTTACTGGGGTGAAAATAACCTCTAATATATTGCACATCTGGGATTACACGTGCATAAGTGACTGTCACATTTAGGCCATAAATACGGCTTTGGCATACTGGGGTGAAAAAAGCCTCTCATATACTGCACATCTGGGATTACACGTGCATAAGTGACTGTCACATTTAGGACAGAAATACAGCTTTTTGGTTAGGGTGAAAAAACCCTCTAATATACTGCACATCTGGGATTAGACAAGCATAAGTGACTGTCACATTTTGGACAGAAATACAGCTTTTTGGTTACTGGGGTGAAAAAAGCCTCTAATATATTGCACATCTAGGATTACACGTGCATAAGTGACTGTTACATTTAGGCTATAAATACGGCTTTGGCATACTGGGGTGAAAAAAGCCTCTCATATACTGCACATCTGGGATTACACGTGCATAAGTGACTGTCACATTTAGGACAGAAATACAGCTTTTTGGTTAGGGTGAAAAAACCCTCTAATATACTGTACATCTGGGATTAGACAAGCATAAGTGACTGTCACATTTAGGCCATAAATACGGCTTTTTGGTTACTGGGGTGAAAAAAGCCTCTGATATACTGCACATCTAGGATTAGACGTGCATAAGTGACTGTCACATTTAGGCCAGAAATACGGCTTTTTGGTTACTGGGGTGAAAAAAGCCTCTGATATACTGCACATCTAGGATTAGACGTGCATAAGTGACTGTCACATTTAGGCCAGAAATACGGCTTTTTGGTTACTGGAGTAAAAAAAGCCTCTTATATACTGCACATCTAGGATTAGACGTGCATAAGTGACTGTCACATTTAGGCCAGAAATACGGCTTTTTGGTTACTGGGGTGAAAAAACCCTCTGATATACTGCACATCTGGGATAAGACGTGCATAAGTGAGTGTTACATTTAGGCCACAAATACCGCTGTCATATAGAGTTAAAAAAAAAATAGAGGGCAATACCCTACATCAGGGATTATATTGGCGGTTAATTATTTGTAACATACTTGACCACTTTTTACTTTGCTTTGTGAACGCTAACTATGAGGCAAACATCTAATAAGGGACGCGGTCATGGTCATGGTGGTGGTGGTGTTGGTGGAGCCTCTGGTGCAGGGAGAGGACGTGGCCGTTCTGCCACAGCTACACGTCCTATTGAACCTACTACCTCAGGTCCCAGTAGCCGCCAGAATCTACAGCGATATTTGGTCAGGCCTAATGCCGTTCTAAGGATGGTAAGGCCTGAGCAAGTACAGGCGCTAGTCAATTGGGTGGCCGACAGTGGATCCAGCACGTTCACATTATCTCCCACCCAGTCTTTTGCAGAAATCGCACAGGTGGCGCCTGAAACCCATGCCCATCAGTCTGTCACATCACCCCCGTGCATATCGGGGTACCTGTGTGAGCCTCAAGTCATGCAGCAGTCTCTTATGCTGTTTGAAGACTCTGCTGCTTCCCAAGGGCATCCACCTAGCCCTTCCCCAGCGGTGAAAGACATAGAATGCACTGACGCACAACCACTTATGTTTCCTGATGAGGACATGGGAATACCACCTCAGCACGTCTCTGATGATGACGAAACACAGGTGCCAACTGCTGCGTCTTTCTGCAGTGTGCAGACCGAAAAGGAGGTCAGGGAGGAAGACTGGGTGGAAGTCGATGCAGGGGACGATGAGGTCCTAGACCCCACATGGAATGAAGGTCGTGCCACTGACTTTCACAGTTCGGAGGAAGAGGCAGTGGTGAGACCGAGCCAACAGCGTAGCAAAAGCGGGAGGAGGGTGCAAAAGCAGAGCAGCCATCGCCAAAACAGTTCGCCTGCTACTGGCCACCGTCAACAGGGACCGAGCACACCAAAGGCAGCTTCAAGGAGTTCCCTGGCATAGCACTTCTTCACACAATGTGCTGACGACAAGACCCGAGTGGTTTGCACGCTGTGCCATCAGAGCCTGAAGCGAGGCATTAACGTTCTGAACCTTAGCACAACCTGCATGACCAGGCATCTACATGCGAGACACGGACTGCAGTGGAGTAAGCACCTTCAAAACCAAGAAAGGGCTCAGGCCCCTCCTGCTCCCTCTTCTGCTGCTGCCTCGGCCTCTTCCTCCGCCTCTAGAGGAACGTTGGCACCTGCCGCCCAGCAAACAGAGGATGTGCCACCAACAACACTACCTCCGTCACCAAGCATCTCCACCATGTCACACGGAAGCGTTCAGCTCTTCATCTCACAAACCTTTGAGAGAAAGCGTAAATTCCCTAGCCACCCTCGATCCCTGGCCCTGAATGCCAGCATTTCTAAACTGCTGACCTTTGAAATGCTGTCATTCAGGCTGCTTCAAACAGCTCATGTCGCTTGCTGTCCCACAGTACGTCGTTCTCCAGGAGAGCTGTGCCCTCCCTGCACAACCAAGTATCGGATAAAATCAAGTGTGCACTGCGCAACGCCATCTGTGGCAAGGTCCACCTAACCACAGATACGTGGACCAGTAAGCACGGCCAGGGACGCTATATCTCCCTAACTGCACACTGGGTAAATGTAGTGGCGGCTTGGCTCCAGGCGGAGAGCTGTTTGGCACACGTCCTTCCACCGCCAAGGATCGCAGGGCATCATTCTTTGCCTCCTGTTGCCTCCTCTTTCTACTCGGCTTCCTCCACCTCCTCATCCACTCAGCGACAGACCTTCACCACCAACTTCAGCACAGCCAAGGGTAAACGTCAGCAGGCCGTTCTGAAACTGATGTGTTTGGGGGACAGGCCCCACACTGCGCAGGAGTTGTGGCGGGGTATAGAACAACAGACCGACAAGTGGTTGCTGCCAGTGGGCCTCAAGCCCGGCCTGGTGGTGTGCGATAATGGGCGAAATCTCGTTGCAGCTCTGGGACTAGCGGGTTGACGCACATCCCTTGCCTGGCGCATGTGCTGAATTTGGTGGTGCAGAAATTCATTCAAAACTACCCCGACATGTCTGAGCTGCTTCATAAAGTGTGGACCGTCTGTGCGCGCTTTCGGCATTCTCACCCTGCTGCTGCTCGCCTGTCAGCGCTGCAGCGTAACTTCGGCCTTCCCGCCCACCGCCTCATATGCGACGTGCACACCAGATGGAACTCCACCTTGCACATACTGGAGAGACTGTGCGAGCAGCAGCAGGCCATAGTGGAGTTTCAGCTGCAGCACACACGAGTGAGTCGCAGTGCGGAACAGCACCACTTCACCACCAATGACTGAGCCTCCATGCGAGACCTGTGTGCCCTGTTGCGCTGTTTCGAGTACTCCACCAACATGGCCAGTGGCGATGACGCCGTTATCAGCATTACAATACCACTTCTATGTCTCCTTGAGAAAACACTTAGGGCGTTGATGGAAGAGGATGAGGTCCAGGACGAAGAGGAGGAAGAGGGGTCATCTCTAACACTTTCAGGCCAGTCTTTTAGAAGTGGCTCAGAAAGAGGATTTTTGCAACAGCAGAGGCCAGGTACAAATTTGACCAGCCAGGGCCCACTACTGGAGGACGAGGAGGAGGAGGATGAGGAGGAGGAGGAGGATGGGGATGAAGCATGTTCACAGCGGGGTGGCATCCAACGCAGCTCGGGCCCATCACTGGTGCGTGGCTGGGGGTATACGGAGGACGCAGACGATTCGCCTCCCACAGAGGGCAGCTTGTCCTTACCTCTGGGCAGCCTGGCACACATGAGCGACTACATGCTGCAGTGCCTGCACAACAACTGCAGAGCTGCCCACATTTTAACGTGTGCTGACTACTGGGTGCCCACCCTGCTGGATCCCCGTTACAAAGACAATGTGCCATCCTTAATTCCCTCACTGGAGCGTGATCGGAAGATGCGCGACTACAGGCGCACGCTGGTAGACACGCTCCTGAGAGCATTCCCGACTGACGCCGGGGGACAAGTGGAAGCACAAGGCGAAGGCAGGGGAGGTGAAAGAGGTCGCCAACGCAGCTGAGTCAGCGCCAGCACCTCAGAAGGCAGGGTTAGCATGGCCGACATGTGGAAAGCCTTTGTCACCTCGCCGCAACAACCGGCCCCAACTGCTGATATGGAGCGTGTTAGCAGGAGACAGAATTTGAACAACATGGTGGAACAGTACCTGTGCACACGCCTACACGTACTGACTGATGGTTCTGCCCCATTCAACTTCTGGGTCTCCAAATTGTCCACATGGCCAGAGCTTGCCCTGTATGCCTTGGAGGTGATGGCCTGCCCTGCAGCCAGTGTACTCTCTGAACGTGTATTTAGCACGGCAGAAGGCGTCATTACAGACAGGCGCAGCCGCCTGTCCACAGCCAACGTGGACAAGCTCACGTTCATTAAAATGAACCAGGCTTGGATCCCACAAGACTTGTCTGTACCTTGTGCAGAATAGACATTTATACCACCATCAAACATACATTCTTGTATTTAAGTCAAGTGCAATGATTCTTTGTTTTCTTTTTTTTTATTTGTCCCAATATTTTGTGGGCTACCTACCCAATAAAAAAAAAAAACATTGTTGGCTACCTGTTCCTCCTCCATTGCTGCCTCCACCTACAACACCACATTCACCACCTCCTTAACCTCCGACTCCATATCCACCTCCTTCTCTGAGTTGCAGGTTAATAATTTGTAATTTTTAGTTATTTTATTTCATTTTAAGTTATTTCCCTATCCACATTTGTTTGCAGAGCAGTTGCCATGCTCTTAAGCACATTTTACTACCTTTTACATCCCTCTAGCCTTTCAAGGACTATTTTAGAGCCATTTTAATTTTAAAAAGTGGCAATTTTAGTGCCCTAAATTGAAAAAATTCTTATTTTCAATTGTCGGGGGACATTTTACCATTTTTGGCATATACAAACCCCTGCTGTGCCTGGGTGACCGGGGCCTAAATCTCTCCAAATCCTCTGTTGTATTGCTGGATGACATGTACCCCCTTTTGCCGTGAATGAACCCCTGCTCTGCATTGCTGACAGGGGCCTAAATCTCTCAAAATCCTCTGTTGTATTGCTGGGTGACATGAACCCCCTTTTGCCGTGAATGAACCCCTGCTGTGCCTGGGTGACAGGGGCCTAAATCTCTCAAAATCCTCTGTTGTATTGCTGGGTGACATGAACCCCCTTTTGCCATGAATGAACCCCTGCTCTGCATTGCTGACAGGGGCTTAAATCTCTCCAAATCCTCTGTTGTATTGCTGGGTGACATGTACCCCCTTTTGCCGTGAATGAACCCCTGCTCTGCATTGCTGACAGGGAACTAAATTTAGTGAAAACATCTGTTACTGATCGGAAGATGCGCGACTACAAGCGCACTCTGATGATAGCATTCCCACCTGACAGCGGGGGCACAGTGGAAGCACATGGCGAAGGCCGAGGAGGAGGAAGAGGTCGCCAACGCAGCTGGGGCACTACCAGCACCTGAGAAGGTAGGGTTAGCATGGCCAAAATGTGGAAAAGCTTGGTCAGCCTTGGAGGTGCTGACCTGCCCTGCAGCCAGTGTATAGTGTGAACGTGTGTTTAGCACGGCAGAGAGCATTATCACAGGCCACAGTCAATGTGGACAAGCTTACGTTTATTAAAATGAACCAGGCATGGATCCCACAGGACTTGTATGTACCTTGTGCAGAATAGACATTTATACCAGCCTCAACCATCCATTCTTGTACTTAAGTGCACTTATTCTTAGTTTTATTTTGTTATATGTCCCAATATTTTGGGGGATACCCCAATTTAAAAATAAAAAATAACACAAATCAGTGTTGGCTACCTATTCCTCCTTTACGGCCGGCTTCCACCTACACCGCCACGTCAACCTACACTGCCACATACACCCATCCACCGCCTCCTCAACCTCCTACTCCTAGATCCAGATTGTTATTTTAAAATTTTCTGTATTTTATGTTATTTTAAGTCATTTCCCTATCCACATTTGTTTGCAGAACAGTTGCCATGCTCTTAAGCACATTTTGATGTCTTTTGCAGCACTCTAGCCCTTTCCAGGACTATTTTAGAGCCATTTTAGTGCCCAAAAGTTTGGGTCCCCATTGACTTTAATGGGGTTCGGGGTCAAGTTCTGGTCAAGTTCGGGACCCGAACCCGAACTTTTTTTTCAATTTCGGCCGAACCTGCCGAACCCGAACATCCAGGTGTCCACTCAACTCTACTCTTTGGCAATTAATCTCTCGGTCTCTAGTTTGGCCACTTTTATTTGTTTTTTACATGTTCTATTTTTTTCCTTATAGTTTTTCAGTGCTTCAGTGGCACCCTCCTGTTTTAGTGATTTCTATGCTTTCTTTTTGTCATTTATTGCTTTCTTTACAGTTCTATTTATCCACATGGGTTTCTTTTTGTTCCTTAACCTTTTATTTCCATACAGTATGTACAATGAGATTTTAGGATGCTTTTAAAGATATCCCATTTTGTGGCTGTATTTTTATTTTTGAGGACTTTGTCCCATTTAAATAGGCTCATGGCCTCTTTTGAAATTTGGCATTTTTGTTCCTCCCTGTAGAAACGCTCTTTTAAATGATAATTGGAAGGTTATTACTTTATGGTCACTATTTACCAAATGTCCCCCAACCTGAACATCTGTTGTTCTGTCAGGCCTATTGGTTAATACTAGATCCAGTATGGCTGTCCCTCTAGTCGGGTCCTGAACCAGTTGAGAGAGGTAATTGTCTTTGGTTATTGCCAAAAACCTGTTTCCTTTATGAGATATACAAGTTTCAGTTTCCCAGTCTATATCTGGGTAGTTGAAGTCCCCCATTATAACCACCTCATTATGATTTGCCGCCTTGTCTATCTCGTTTAGTAGTAGATTTTCTGTGGACTCTGGTATATTAGGTGGTTTATAGTAAACTCCTATTAGTAATTCATTATTGTTTTTAGCTCCATGTATCTCTACCCACAGTGACTCCACATGTTCATGTCCCTCACTTATATATTCCCGGAGTGTGGGCTTCAGACAGGACTTTACATAAAGGCATACCCCCCCCTTTCCGGTTTTGACGATCCTTTCTAAACAGACTGTAACCTTGTACATTAACTGCCCAGTCATAGCTATCATCCAGCCATGTTTTTGTTATTCCCACTATGTCATAGTCCTCCTCACACATCACTAATTTCAGTTCCCCAGTTTTATTAGTCAGGCTTCGGGCATTAGTATACATACATTTGAGAGGTTTATTTATATTTTTTACCCTACATCTTTCCTTCTGAACTGTTCTAGTCCCTCCTTCCATTCCTCCCCCAGTCCCACTACCTTGCCCCCGGTCTGTATCTGCACTATCTTCCCCTTTTATGATGTAATTTCCCTCCCCCCAGTCCCTAGTTTAAACACTCCTCCAACCTTCTAGCCATCTTTCTCCCCAACACAGCTGCCCCTTCCCCATTGAGGTGCAGCCCATCCCTATGATAGAGCCTGTAGCCGATAGAAAATTCGGCCCAGTTCTCCAGGAACCCAAACTCCTCCTTCCTACACCAGTTCTTGAGCCACTTGTTAACCTCCCTAATCTCCCGCTGCCTTTCTTGTGTGGCTCGTGGTACAGGCAGTATTTCGGAAAATACTACCTTTGAGGTCCTTGACCTAAGCTTTTGACCTAAATCCCTGAAATCATTTTTAAGGACTCTCCACCTACATCTTACTTTGTCATTAGTTCTGATATGGACCATGACTGCTGGATCTTCTCCATCCCCTCCCAGTAATGCCATAGGCAGCAAAGAACAATCAGCAACAGATATAACATAAAATAGTGCTAAACTGACTTTATATGATGAAGCGTTAAGTATCTATTTTACATCAACCACCTCCCGTCCGCCCATTGAATATAAATGTCCGGCAGGTGGATCTCTATGTCTGAATGCACGTTTTAAAACGTCCATTCATACATCGCAGCTGCACGCTAATCGTGCAGCTGCTAATCAGGTTGCCCCGCTGTCAGTGAAAGCAGGGCAACCCTTAGAGAAGGCAGGTACAGTGCCTAGGTATCCCTGCCTTCTAGATCGCTGTATACACAGCTCTTCCTGTTCCGGCCCGGCGGTCATGTGATCGCCGGGGCCGGAGAGTGCAGGAGCTGTGAGGTCTTTCAGAGACCTCGATCAGCCCTGCACTGAGACTGTACAGAATTGTATAGTGCTGTACAGCCTCTCTGGGGGGTGCATTTCTCCTGTAACTGGGGCTACTATGTCAACCCCAGTTACAGGAGAAATCAACTGTGAAAAAAAAAGTGAAGTAAATATCCCCTAGAGGTCTTGTATGACCTTATAGGGGACGAAAAAAAGAAAGTGTTGAAAAAAATAAATGAAAAAAAAAGGTTTCATATGTAAAAAAAAAAAAAAATTCCCCATGTAAGGAATAAAAAAATTGTTAAAAATAGAAAAAATAAAATAGACATATTTGGCATTGCTGCGTCCGTGATGGTCGGCTCTATAAATATATCACATGATCGACCCAATCTGATAAACATCATAAGTCCGATGTCACCTTACATCACAAAAAGTGCAACACCAAGTGATCAAAAGGCGTATGTCCCACAAAATGGTACCAATAAAAAGGTCACCTCATCCCGCAAAAAATGAGCCCCTACATAAGAAAAACTCTCAAAAAAAAAAAAAACTATAGCCCTCAGAACATGGAGACACTAAAACATAATTTTTCTTGAATGGTAGAAAATTCAATGTTGAAATATTCGATAGAATATTCGATACCACTCAATAGTGTCGATAAATTCAATAATATATATCACACCAAAAAACTTCAAATATATGCTGTTATTTGGGAAAGAGGGGGTATTATCTTCTAGCGCTCTATCCCAATTTGGGAAACTGAATGTCACTGAAAATGTTGTAGGTGTATTCACTGGAAGCGCAATATGTTCATAAAGTGTCCACAGGAATCCTGATAATGTGAAAAGTCTCTTATAGCATATCCTTTTAAGGTCGATATGAGCTTTGAATTGAAGTGAAGAAAACTTTAAATCGATATTTGGCTTACCGTCTAGCGTCTGCTGTCTCCCTATTGCTTCAATGGAGCTTTAAATATTTGCCGGCTTATTCAGTCGCTCTATACAGCAAGCTGGTTTAAATTTTGCGGGAGTTCCAAAGATCGCGGGAGTTGCCACTCTGTTCCGCAATTTCCTTTTGTGCAGCTTTTGACGATAAGAATAGTTAATCCTTTACTGTAGAAATTTTCTTCTGTATGGCCATACAGTATTATCGGAGGCTTTTCAATGCAGGTACATCACTTGTTTCACCAAAACAAGTGGTGAAACAAGTGATGTACCTGCATTGAAAAGCCTCCGATAATACTGTATGGCCATACAGAAGAAAATTTCAACAGTAAAGGATTAACTATTCTTATCGTCAAAAGCTGCACCAAAGGAAATTGCGGAACAGAGTGGCAACTCCCGCGATCTTTGGAACTCCCACGAAATTTAAACCAGCTTGCTGTATGGAGCGACTGAATAAGCCGGCAAATATTTAAAGCTCCATTGAAGCAATAGGGAGACAGCAGATGCTAGACGGTAAGCCAAATATCGATTTAAAGTTTTCTTCACTTCAATTCAAAGCTCATATCGACCTTAAAAGGATATGCTATAAGAGACTTTTCACATTATCAGGATACCTGTAAACACTTTATGAACATATTGCGCTCCCAGTGAATACACCTACAACATTTTCAGTGACATTCAGTTTCCCAAATTGGGATAGAGCGCTAGAAGATAATACCCCCTCTTTCCCAAATAACAGCATATATTTGAAGTTTTTTGGTTTGATATATATTATTGAATTTATCGACACTATTGAGTGGTATCGAATATTCTATCGAATATTTCAACATTGAATTTTCTACCATTCAATTTATCGAATATTTCTATCGCATATATTATCGATCATATCTACCTAAATATATGTGACTGTAATGTTGTATATTATTGCTACATTGTTCTTATAAATTTTATTACTTGTATTTTATGGGGATTTAATAAATACTTTCTGCACATGTCAATCTGGTTGCCAAGTGTATGAGTGCTCGCTCATTTTCCTATTACTACATTTGCCTTTTAAGAGAGGGTGGGGTGATTCCCTCTATATGAACTTGCAGCACCATACCTTAACTACTTGCTAGTGAGCCACCACAACCTACCACTATTATTTTTTTGGTTTCAAAAATGCTATTATTGTGTTAAAGAGAAATAAATAAAAAAAGTATACATTTTAGGTATTGCCGCGTCTGTAACAACCAGCTCTATAGAAATATCACATGACCTAACCCCTCGGGTGAACACCTTAAAAAAAAAAAAAAACTGTGAAAAAAAACACAATTTTTGTCACCTTACATCACAAAAAGTGCAACACCAAGTGATCAAAAAGGCATATGTCCCACAAAATAGTACCAATAAAACCGTCACCTCATACTGGAAAAAATGAGCCCCTACATAAGAAAATCGCTCAAAGAATTAAAAAACTATAGCTCTCAGAACATGGACACATTAAAACATATTTTTTTTGTTTCAAAAATGCTATTATTGTGTAAAACCTAAATAAATAAGAAAAAATATACATATTAGGTATCGCCACGTCTGTAACGATCTGCTCTATAAAAATTTTCGCTTGACCGAACCCCTCAGGTAAACGCTGTAAAAATAAATAAATAAAAACTGTGCTAAAACAACCAATTTTTTGGTCACCTTGCCCCATAAAGTGTAATATCGAATGATCAAAAAATCATATTTCAAATAATATTGGAGATATGGCACTCAGTATCTGGAAAATTTTGCTCAAAACAAGTCGCTTTATTGATGCAATAAAATACTTAAAATGTCATACAAAGTACGTAATTTGTGCAGAAATTAAATAACATAATGATAAAAAGTCACAATCGACAATATAAAAAATCACTTATAGTGTATATATAAACACACATCAGACAGCAAATGGGTACTTGTCTGTAATCTGATTGAATAGGTCCAGAAGGTTAAATTCTCAACACTAGAGCACTGAATGCGTTATTGCTCAATAGTTTTCAATGAGAAATGTCACCATTGATTCGGTATACATCACCGATTATCATTATTGTAGTGCAGTCGCAGGATTTTCTGATTCAATAATAGAAGTTATTCCGAATATCTATATATCACAGTTCATGGAACTTATCGGATTAAAGTTCGGAAGATGTTAGCTCTAGGTGGCGTCCCACCCTTTTTTTCAAGCTATTTAAATCCCTTACCTCCACTTCTCAATGCAGTTTTTTCAATCACCGTTTCCTCAGCGCCCCAGATATTCGATTTCTCCTTACTTGTAAATCAGAATGTCTCACTCTGAGGAGTTTTCGAACTTGATATAGGACGAGTTTATCACTTAGGAGGTTATTGGTAAGGGAGGTGTAGCTGTAGATCTCCTTGCGTACGCCAAAAATGGTGGTAATGTGGGGTCCAGGTTCCTTCCAGACGCGTTTCGAAGTCCCAAGGGGTGCTGACTTCTTCCTCAGTGGTGACCTGGCTCCCCCTAAACCACCTCTTTTATACCATCTTTGTTAATTGGTTCCAAATATCCCAAAGATCAGTCCTGGATCACAATCCAGGTACCATAGTGACAAAATCTGGTCTGGATTATTACAATGTACTATACTCAATAATAAAATTGAATATTTTAATGATAAAGTAAATTCAATCAGCAATATAGCTCCCACATTTAATACATCGAAATCTTACTATAAAAAAAATAAATAAAAAAAAAAACGCATATGCGGTAATGATGCGGTTTCCATGCGTTTTTTTATGGTCGATGCGTTTTTTTCAGAAAAGCTGCTGAAATTACATCCTTAGTCATTTACATAAGGGATTTAATGTTATTTGCTTCCTTACTCTCATTATTCACAATAACATGAATTAAAATGTATAAATGAATATAAAAAATATTTAATTAATAAAAGATGTAATAAATAAGTGCACCTTCGCATATTTTTTCATCTGAGAATAGATGGATCAAACTGACACAGTCCAACATGGAGGACTGTTGTCAGATTGGATGAACACGAGATTGTGGCTGAATGGGCGGTGGGTGCCGTCCACCAAGGCACGGCCAGATGTACGTAATTAATATACCATCTGACCATGTGTCGGTGGAAGGCAACCACCCCAGGCTTTAATCTACTACAAAAAGCCAAAGATTTCTAACTCTGCATTTAATCCATGTGGTATAAGGGTGTCCAGTTCAAAAATCCATCTCGATTCTATTCTGGACATTTTCTCCACATGGTTACCTCCTCTCCAATCTACTTCCACTTTCTCTATCGCTGCAAAACATAGATCTGTTTGTTGACCATGATGTTCTTTGAAATGTTTTGACAGTGGGTGGTCCATGTGGCCTTTCCTGATATTATTGAGATGTTCTGCAATTCTTTTCTTTAATGTTCTTTTTGTCCTTCCCACATAGATTTTATTGCATGGGCAACTTATTGTATAAATGACACTAGTAGTATTACATGTGAGGTATTCTTTTATTGTATGTCTGAGTTGGTTAGTCGGGGATATTATTTCCTGTGTCTTTCGTGGGAACTTAGTCGATCGGCAGTTAATACAGGTGCCACATCTATAGAAACCTTTGATATCTAACATTGCCTGTATCGTGGGTTTGTTGATTTTCTCCTTTTTTTTTATTGTAGGGGCTACCTTTAATCCTAAATTGGGGGCCTTACTGTACACAATGTGTGGTGTGATCGGGATCAATGAGCCTATCAGTCTATCTTCTTTAAGAAAATGCCAATGTTTTTTAATTATATGTTGTATTTTTCGATATTGGGCATTAAAGGGTAAGACCATTCTCATAGTCCCCTCATCTTTATTTTTCTTTTTCACTTTAGTTGGATTGAAGAAGGATTTTCTGTCTAATTCTCTCACCTTACTTAATGATGAGTCTACTAAAATTTCTGGGTATTCTCTAGTTACAAATTGTTCCTTCATTTTGCATGCTTCCTCTTCAAATTGCTCCTCTTTAGTGCAATTACGTTTTATGCGTCGGAACTGTCCATATGGTATATTTAGTAGCCATCTAGGTAGATGTCCGCTGGTATAGGGGATCATACTATTTTTCGCAACCTCCTTCAGAAAGGTATTACAGATTACTTTCTCTCCTTCAATTTGGATATTTAAGTCCAAGAATTCGATGTTTCCATCATATATCTTGGATGAAAGGTGTATATTTCTGTCATTCCTATTTAATCCATCTATGAAGGAGGCTAGCGAACTAGTGTCCCCATTCCATACTAGAATAATGTCGTCAATATACCTATACCATAGCACCAGGTCCGTCCCCAGTCGTGGTAAAACACACCTCTCCTCCCAATCTGCCATGAAGAGGTTCGCATAACTGGGGGCGAACCTGGCGCCCATGGCGGTACCGCACTTTTGCACATAAAAACTTGAGCCAAAACAAAAATAATTATGAGACAAAATGAAGTTAACACTTTCTTCTAGAAAGCTTATCTGTTCTTTTTTGAGTCTACCTTCCATTAATAATTGATCCTTCATAGCTATCGTCCCTTGTTGGTGGTCAATAATTGTATATAATGACCGTACATCTAATGTGCACATTGTCCACTTGGGGTCAAATTTTAACTGTCACCTTATCCCCTAGTTTCCAAAATGGGGTCACTTCTTGGAAGTTTCTACTGTAAGGGTGCATCAGGGGGGCTTCAAATGGGACATGGCATCTAAAAACCATGTGGCGCTCCTTTTCTTCTGCACCCTGCCCGTGTGCCCATACAGCAGTTTATGACCACATGTGGGGTGTTTCTGTAAACCGCAGAATCTGGGTAATAAATATTGAGTTTTGTTTGGCTGTTAACCATTGATGTGTTAAAGAAAAATTTTGATTAAAATGGATAATCTGCCAAAAAAGGGAAATTTAAAAATTTTATCTCAATTTTGCTTTAATTCTTGTGGAACGCCTAAAGGGTTAACAAAGTTTGTAAAATCGGTTTTACGTAACTTGAGGGGTGTCGTTTCTGCAATGGGGTCATTTATGGGGGTATCCACTATGTAGTCCCCACAAAGTGACTTCATACCTGAACTGGTCCTTAAAAAGTGTGTTTTGGCAATTTTCTTAAAAATTTTAAGAATTGCTTCTAAACTTCTAAGCCTTCTAACGTCCCCAAAAAATAAAATGACATTTCCAAAATGAAGCCAACATAAAGTAGACATATGGGGAATGTTAAGTAATATATATTTTATGAGGTATCACTTTCTGTTTTAAAAGCAGAGAAATGAAAATTTAGAAAATTGCTAATTTTTCCCAATTTTTTGTAAATTTGGGATTTTTTCATAAATAAAGGTGAAATATATTGACTCAAAATTATGAATATCATGAAGTACAATTTTTTATGATTAAACAATCTCTGAATTACTTTGATAAGTAAAAGCGTTCCAAAGTTATTACCACATAAAGTGAGATATGTCAGATTTGCAAAATTAGGCCTGGTCAGGAAGGGGGCAAATAGCCCAGATGTGGTGGTTAATAAATCTTGCCCTTTGTTCATAAATATATTTGACCCATCTTTTCTGTAGAACAGATGGAAGTAGGTCACCAGTAGAGATGAGCGAATTTCTTAAAAGTTAAATTCGGCTGATTTGCCAAATTTCACAAAAAAATTTGCTTTGTGATGAATTACTTCATCACGAAGTGCAATGTTTTGTAAGTAGCGGGTGCAATGACAGGAAGCTGCGATGGACCGTCCCCGTCATTGTACCCCTCAGATGCTGCTTTCATACATGATCGCGGCATCTGAGTGTAAAAATAAAATAAAAAATTTTAATCGAACTTACCACCTTCATTTGCTCGGAACTGGCCGGCTGCCGCCATCTTGCTTGAAGATCTCGGACGCAATCCTGTGCGACGCGAGATTACGTCATCACGGCGGCTGGCGTAGTGATGTATGACGTCATCAGGCCGGCATGATGATGTAATCTCGCGGGGCATGGGATTTCGGACGAGATCTTCAAGCAAGATGGAGCCTTCCAGCCCGTCATGAGAAAATGGAGGAGGTAAGTTTGATTTATTTTTATTTTTTTATACTATTGCAGGTTAAATAGATTCGCTGACACGAAGCACAAGGAAATTCGGCTTCTAGGCAAATCGAATTTATCCTGAAATTCGGATTGAATTCCACTTCATGGGATTCGATTCGCTCATCTCTAGTCTCCAGCACACTGAAGGACAATTTGGAATATATATGAGACTCGGTAACATCTTGTCAATGCAATTAAATTCAGAAATGACAAAAGTAACATAGCTGAGAGACTAAATTAGAAATTGCTAGTAGTAAAGAACCATTAGCATACTAATATTTACATTTCACCTTAGTGATACCTGGAAGTTTAAGGCGAATCCTGCCATGAAAAATACTTCATTCAATCTTTTAATCTGGTACCAGTCTACAAAAATCTACCTCTCGATAAAAATAAGAATTTGTCAATGAAAACCTAAAGACTTACCAGCAAGAATACATTGCTGGTAAACAGATGCTGGTAAATCTGGCTGGTCAGGGGACTGGCACCTAGATCTCAAGGCCACATGAGCCCTGTGGTGGCTGTACTGGAGGAGGACATTAGAGCACAAGCAATGTGTAGCAAAATGGGTAGTTTTTATACACAGGTGACAGGAGAGGATGAGCAGGAGCAGCTAGAGGAGCTAAAGGGCGATGAGGAAGATGAGGCAGAGGACCCAGACATGCCTTGGCAGTATGCAGTGAAGATGGAGGCTGGGTGGCCAGAGTCACTTGGACAAATGGCCTGATGCATGCTCACTTGCTTGCATAGTGACAGCCGAATTGTCAGCATTTGGCAGAGGGATGACTTCTGGCTCTCCACCTTGTTGGAGCCACGCTACCGGTAGAAAATGGGGGCCTTTGTTAAACCCTCTGAGAGGGAGGACAAACTGAACTACTATAGAGACATCCTATGTAGTCAGTTGGCCGCTGCCTATCTGTGCCATTGTCCATCCTCTCGCAGGTCTGACCAGGGGCCTTCTGAGATCACGTTCCATTGCCATGGTTACTGTGGCAGGGTGGGGTGGGGGAGGTAGGAGCAGTTCCTGCAACATGAGCAGCATTTTGAGTCTAGAGTCGCTGATGAGCAGCTTTCTTCACCCGCCTAGTGAAGAAACTATTCACTAGCAGCAGCAGCTAGACCTGGAGCAGGATCTTATCCAGCAGGTGGTGGCATACTTGGACAGCACTCTGCCACCCTACATTAAAGATCCGCTGGACTACTGGGCAGCCAAACTGGATTTTTGGCCGCAACTAGCAGAGTTTACCCTGGAAAAGCTGTCCTGCCCGGCCAGTAGTGTGGCATTAGAGCAGTAGTGTTGATCACGAATATTCAAATTTCGAATTTTTATCGAGAATATAGGTACTTCGAAAATTCGCGAATATTTCGAATATAGTTACATATATTCGTAATTTCGAATATTCAATTTTTTTTTTTTTTTTTATTTGATATATTTTTTTTAATCAGTACACATGATCCCTCCCTGCTTCTAGCTTGTGGGCCAATAAGAAGGCTGCAATATACTTGACTTTAGGAGTAGTAGTGTTTGCGAATTTTGCTCTATATTAGTTTTTTTCGAATATTCGCTATATTGCTTTATATTCTTGTTTTAGAATATTATGAATATTCGAAAAAACTAAGTTATAGCAATATAGAGAATATTCGAAAAAAACAAATATAGAGCAATTTAGCTAAGAGCTACGCCTGTTAGCTACATGTCATAATGACTCACAGTATTGTTTCACTACCACAGCAGACTCCTTATGCATGTTACTGCAAGGCACAGTGTTGTACACAACTATAAAGGCTCTCTGCATCCTTAAATAGAGTTTTTTCAACATTATTCGCCACAAATAAATTTGAATCAAACCAGTTTTTTTCGGAAAATTCAACTCACCGACCAAATCGAATTTTTGAGAAATTCGCTCATCTCTAATGTAGGCGCCATGTCCCCTGGCCATCCAGATTTATCAGCATATGCTCCAGGACGGGAAGGAGTGGAATGACATCATTCAACCCCTAGTCCTGGCGACTGACATAGAAACTTCGCATATGAGGCGATGTTGTGGATCTTTATTCTGCTTTTGCAGCTCAAGTAGGGAGTTTTTTGTAGTGTAAGAGTGACTGAAGTGCTTGGCCATTTTCAAGATACTATATATTGCAGTTTGGTGGAAGACTTCAAAAAAAGCCCTACAACCAGATTAAAGACATGTGCTATGCAGGGCACATGGATCAGTCCTCCTTGATGAGGAGATAGCCAGGATTCAATTTCCTCTTGAAGGATGCGGAGCAGTTCCTCCCCAGTGTTACTCCGTTCACCCAGGCAAACCCGGTGCAGAACAGCTTGACACCACCATGCCCTGCATAGGTGGTATGCTGGAGGACCACTCTGAATTGTGCCTACAGTGGAGGCTGAGGACAAAGTTCAGAAAGAGGAGGACATTGGCACAGAAATTACAGCTTCAGAATGCAGAGGAGGCATTTCCATCACCTGGCCAAGTTGCTGGTAGCTGGGCAGGAATCCTATTCACCCAGTTGGCCGTAAAGGCCAGATATTGTCCTTGACTATAGTTATAGCTCCACGCATTGGCGCTGCCCTGTGCTGTACCAGAGACCGACAGGCTCATGGACTGGCACACCTTTTGTTCAACATACAGTACAGACCAAAAGTTTGGACACACCTTCTCATTCAAAGAGTTTTCTTTATTTTCATGACTATGAAGGCATCAAAACTATGAATTAACACATGTGGAATTATATACATAACAAACAAGTGTGAAACAACTGAAAATATGTCATATTCTAAGTTCTTCAAAGTAGCCACCTTTTGCTTTGATTACTGCTTTGCACACTGTTGGCATTCTCTTGATGAGCTTCAAGAGGTAGTCCCCTGAAATGGTCTTCCAACAGTCTTGAAGGAGTTCCCAGAGATGCTTAGCACTTGTTGGCCCTTTTGCCTTCACTCTGCGGTCCAGCTCACCCCAAACCATCTCGTTTGGGTTCAGGTCCCGTGACTGTGGAGGCCAGGTCATCTGGCGCAGCACCCCATCACTCTGCTTCATGGTCAAATAGCCCTTACTTTCAAATTTTTCCCAATTTTTCGGCTGACTGACTGACCTTCATTTCTTAAAGTAATGATGGCCACTCGTTTTTCTTTACTTAGCTGCTTTTTTCTTGTCATAATACAAATTCTAACAGTCTATTCAGTAGGACTATCAGCTGTGTATCCACCTGACTTCTCCTCAACGCAACTGATGGTCCCAACCCCATTTATAAGGCAAGAAATCCCACTTATTAAACCTGACAGGGCACACCTGTGAAGTGAAAACCATTTCAGGGGACTACCTCTTGAAGCTCATCAAGAGAATGCCAAGAGTGTGCCAAGCAGTAATCAAAGCAAAAGGTGGCTACTTTGAAGAACCTAGAATATGACATATTTTCAGTTGTTTCACACTTGTTTGTTATGTATATAATTCCACATGTGTTAATTCATAGTTTTGATGCCTTCACTGTGAATCTACAATTTTCATAGTCATGAAAATAAAGAAAACTCTTTGAATGAGAAGGTGTGTCCAAACTTTTGGTCTGTACTGTACGTGCGCATGGCTGGTAAAGCCTTTCTAGAGAAGAAATGATGGCTTGCGACTCTCCACCTTGGCTCAGCACAAGCCATCAGTTCTCTGAAAGGTGCGAGCCAACCACATGGAAAAGGCACTGTAATACTGGCAACTTAGCCAGGAGCACATTCAGCTTCTGCGTCGGTGGATGAGTGCACACATGCCATTGTCTTTTTGCAGTTGCCGCACTGATCGATTACTGGTGAAATGAGTGATGAAGAGTAGTCTTCAAATACTATGCTTTCCCTTTAAGTGCAAGGATGTGGTGTGTTATACAACAAATCATTACTACTAGTGTCCTTAGGACTATATTACACCTATTGATCCTGCACCTACCTAATTAACTAAGACTTAACTTTTATTGTTTTTTGCTAATAATACTTATGTTAATAACTAAATCATTAAAACTTCCAGTACATCGCAGCCTTTTGTATCAGTTGAATTGCCCTGTCAGGATGTCACCTGACCAGGTTGCCTGCTACTAGGTAGATACACACTAGTGCCTAACTGGCTGCGCGCTGCCAGTGTTGTGTGTAGGCACTGTGTGATTTCTTGACACTATAGTACTAGGCTGCAGTGATGTGCTGTTTTAAAATTAGAGCTTCACGCTGCCCCCCGACATGTTTCGCCGTGTACCGGCATCTTCAGGGGTTAGGGCAGAGTGTGAGCGTGTCCACCTCCCGGCTAGCTTATAAGACCTTTGTTTGTGACGTAATTCCTATGGGATTCACTTAGGGGCGTGATTAGGATCCACTATTGAGATAATGATAGGAGGCGCTAAAGGGCTCCGCCCCCTGACATCAACATCCTCCTATCCTTGGCCTTCTGATTGGCCTGCGTCATCGGGTTGTGCCACGCATGTCTTGTAGACTTAGACATTTCCCGATGTGTGTATTAGTGCGCATGTCACCCGACTTTGTTCTCGGCCCTTCTGGTTCCGGATCTTGCGCTTCATTACAGCGCATGCCCACAGACTTAGGCACTGGCACCGGCGGCTCCATTGTTCATAACAAGTCGGAGGAGCATCAGGACCAGTAGATGATGAAATGGAAACACAGCTCCCTTCTGCTGAGGTAGTGGAGCCTTGATTGCTGGAAAAGGATATGCCTCAGGCATTAGCCACAGTTTTCCAAGGCCACTTTATGGAGACGCTCCATGTGTTGACGCACAGTCATAGTGCCAACATTGGCAGCCTGACCACACTTCACCTTCTGCCCACAGATTCTATACACGGCCACGTTGCCGTTCTCTGGAGACTTAATGAAAAATTCCCACATCAGCGGGTGTGGTATTTTACCCCCACCACTGCATGCGCGCTGCCTGCCACTGCCTCAATGAACCCATGCACCGCTAGTTTTACCAGACAGGTAGGCTCCTGAGTAGCAGACGGTCTATCCCAGGCACATTCGACTCCATATCTCACACTGCTGCCTCCCTGCTGACTCAGAAACATGCTTGCACCCTGCTGGCTCGCCCGCTGTCTGGCACACAAGCTGCCACCCTCCCTCCCTGATGATGATAAGGCCCCCTCTTCATCCATCTATCATGTACGATTATCTACATCATTATCCACTACTATTTGTACGTTACTGATGTCATCCTCACCAGTCTAATGGCGGAGTGCCTGACCACTCACAAAACCTGCTCCCACACAACACTCATCATTGCTACTTGCCTGACTACAGGAGGAATCAGTGGATCTCTCCTCCAAATCTTGGCTGGGCATTAGTTGCTGACTGTCTAAGTGTGGTGTCAGAGGAACTCACCAACTCCTGGTTGTGGGTTTCTGATGTCAGTTGAGATGATGTTGAAGACCGAGTCAACCATTCAAGGACAGATAGATGACAGTCTCAGCTGTTGCCTGTTGCTGCTACCCCCCCCCTCCTTCTTATGCTGCTACTTCTGCCTGCTCACGCAACATTTTTGCCACTGCCCGTTCCCTCAGAGGACCCTGGCACCTGTTGGACATACTGTACAGTAACAGTAACTGTATCTGTAAAATAAGTTATTCAAAGTGGACACCCCAATAACAGTAATATGGGCACTCCAATAACAGTTAAAGAGGTATTCTCATTTTATTAATCATCTTTGATTAAATTATTTATCCCCCATTTAACTTTTTTCTAAATATATATCATTAAAAAAAACTACTGTTCTCTTTTAAATAGAAATTTCAAAATCCATTGAATTTTCAAAATCATTCATCGGGCTGTTCTCGGAACTGCCTGCTCCTGGTGACCGCATGTGTTTCAGAGCGGCTCGCGGCGTAGACACAGGTAAGGACTTACCTCTGCATCGCCAGACTTGTGAGTGAAGATGGCAGATCGCATGTGTTCGTAGGCGAACACTGCGAACTGGCCATCACTGCCCATGGATACGGCCACCGCCCGCCGGCCGCATCCATGGGCCGCGCTTGCGCAGTTGTTTCCCTTTCGATGCTGCATGCGCGGGTCCATATTCTTTTGAGCCGCGTCTAAAATAAAGCCGCGCATGCGTGGCTCCAACGCAGCACAAAAGAATATAGTTCTGCGCATGCACAGCTGCCCGAACAGTTCGTGCACGGAAGAGACGAGTCCGGAGAGCGTCGGAGGGCCATCGGATGAACGGGAGACTACTTCATAAGAGGTGAGTATTATTTTTACATGCACCACCAATTCCACCAACAATTGGGGGCTGATGGAGGCACTTGGGGGGCTGATGGAGGCACTTGGGGGGCTGATGGAGGCACTTGGGGGCTGATGGAGGCACTTGGGGGCTGATGGAGGCATTTGGGGGCTGATGGAGGAATATTGGGCTAATGGAGGCATATGGGGGCTGATGGAGACATATGGGGGCTGTTTGAGGCATTTTGGGGCTGATGGAGGCATATGGGGGCTGTCTGAGGCATTTGGGGGCTGATGGAGGCATATGGGGGCTGATAGAGACATATGGGGGCTGATAGAGACATATGGGGGCTGTTTGAGGCATTTGGGGTCTGATGGAGGCATATGGGGGCTGATGGAGGCATATGGGGGCTGATGGAGGCATTTGGGGGCTGATGGAGGCATATGGTGGCTGATGGAGGCACTTGGGGGCTGATGGAGACATATGGGGGGCTAATGGAGACATATGGGGGCTGATGGAGACATATGGCGGCTGATGGAGGCATACGGGGGCTGTTGGAGGCATACGGGGGCTGATGGAGGCATACGGGGGCTGATGGAGGCATATGGGGGCTGTTTGAGGCATATGGGGGCTGTTTGAGGCATATGGGGGCTGTTTGAGGCATTTGGGGGCTGATGGAGGCATGTGGGGGCTTATAGAGGCATTTGGGGGCTGTTTGAGGCATTTGGGGGCTGTTTGAGGCATTTGGGGGCTGATGGAGGCATATGGGGGCTGATGGAGGCATTTGGAGGCTGATGTAGGCATATGAGGGCTGATGGAGGCATATGGGGCTGATGGAGGCATTTGGGGGCTGTTTGAGGCATATGGGGGCTGATGGAGGCATATGGGCGCTGATAGATGTAGCAGAGCTGAATATGCTGCTGTTCAGCCATAGTTCTAGTGGGGAAGGGAATAGACAGATGTAGCAGAGCTGTATATGTGGCTGGTCATCATCAATGCTGGTGGAAGAGAGAAACAGATGTAGCAGAGCTGTATATATGACGGGTCAGCATCAATGCTGGTGGAAGAGAAAAACTGATGTAACAGAGCTGTATATGTGGCGGGTCAGCATCAATGCTGGTGGAAGAGAGAAACTGATGTAGCAGAGCTGTATATGTGGCAGGTCAGCATCAATGCTGGGGGAAGAGAGAAACTGATGTATTAGAGCTGTATATGTGGCGGGTCAGCATCAATGCTGGTGGAAGAGAGAAACTGATGTAGCAGAGCTGTATATGTGGCGGGTGAGCATCAATGCTGGGGGAAGAGAGAAACTGATGTATTAGAGCTGTATATGTGGTGGGTCAGCATCAATGCTGGTGGAAGAGAGAAACTGATGTAGCAGGCTGTATATGTGGCGGGTCAGCATCAATGCTGGTGGAAGAGAGAAACTGATGTAGCAGAGCTGAATACGCTGCTGTTCAGACACAGTTCTAATGGGAAAGGGAATAGAAAGATGTAGCAGGGCTGTATATGTGGCGGGTCAGCATCAATGCTGGTGTAAGAGAGAATCAGATGTAGCAGAGCTGACTATGCGGCTGTTCTGACACAGTTGGTTGAAGAGATAAACAGACAGATGTAGCAGTGCTGTATATGAAGCTTTTCAGACACAGTGCTAGTGGGGGAGTAGAATAAAGATGTAGCAGGGCTGTATATGAAGCCATTCAGCCAAAGTGATGTTAGGGGACTGGAGAAGACACATGTAGCTGTGCTGTATATGCATCTATAAAGATACATAGTGTAAGGTTTATACACAACTGGAGTACAGCTGTAATGGAATAATATGGAATTATAGTTTTTGATGCACAGAATTGGTTTGGAAAAGATCAGACTGAGATTTTGCGTGTAAAACTGCAGAACAGCCACGTGTTACTGTACACTGAGCTCACTTTACATGACTCTCTGATGATTCCCCAACAGGGGGAGGGGCCTCACAGACACTGCAGGCTGCCAGACTGATGAGTCATACTCTTCACATGAACTAGCATGCAAGGACCGAGTTCTCAGTGTGATGTCATAAGGAAGTGTGGCCGGCCTTCACTCTAGCTGCCTAAGCCCGCCCAGGTTTAGAAACCTCAAACCAGGAAGTGAATTCTGCTGTAATTGCAGCTCAGGCTGATTTAGCAAGATGGGAATACCCCTTTAAATTACACAGCTTATTCACTCCAATTTGAGAGTCAAGGCCTAATGGAATTACTTATCTATAAAGCAAAGGGGGTACTCCAATAGCAGTTAAATTACTCTGCTTATTTACTCCAATTTGACAATCAAGGCGTAACAGATCTGCTTATCTAGTAATTAAGGTGGGAACCTCAATAACAGTTAAATAGCACAGCTTATTCACCTCAATTTAAGAATAAAGGCGTAATAGATCTGGTTATTTAATTAAATAAGGTGTACACCCCAATAACAGTAAAAATAGAAAATAGACAGGTTATTCACCCAATTTGAAAATCCAGGCCTAATGGAATTATAACTAATAATAGTTAAATTAGACAGCTTGTTCACCCCAATTTGAGAAGCAAAGAGTAATAGATTTCTTATCTATTTGACAAGGTGGTAGATAGCTCTGTGCAGGTATTGATGGATCCTTTCAGCTTCTGATTACACAGCCTGCGCTGTCCCTGCCATCTCAATATGCTCTCCCTACAGTGTGTAAAAACTCTCCCTATGATCTCCCTACACTGTTTATGGAGTCTCCCTATCCAAGATTCTACAATTAAAGCTTTGTTAAACACTGTCCTTACCACATGTCATGTCTCTCCCTATGCTCAGTTCATTGTAAAATGGCTGAGATCGGGCAGGATTAGGATTGTAATAGGGCTGTGACAGCACAAGTGCTGGCTAGATTATTGGCTGGCTGCACTGCTTTATGGGTGATCTCTTGTTCCTGGGCTTTTTACTTTCGAGTTCACCCAACTTTCGAGTTGCCGCCCTTTTAGAAAAATTTATTCAATTTTCCCCAAACTTCAGATAGAATTCCACTTTGGATTTTTCAATTTGCTCAACACTAATCAGTTTGTGTCACTTCAGTCTGTGATCAGTTATTTCTGATGGGAGATAGTCATGCAAAATACACTTTTTCTCCCATCAAAAATAACTCTCTAATGGAAACTGATGCAAACTAATAACTGATACTCAAAATAATGGATCCTTTTTTTTTGTTTTGTTTTTGGTTCTTCTAACTAATCTGAAGAATGGAAAGTTTAACAGTAATGTGAACTTAGCCTAATGTGTATATGGAGCTCCTGACTCTCCCTCAGCAAATGACATTGAGCTAGAGAAGGATCAGACAAAATGAATTTTTTCACCAGATCCTTTTGTTCTCCGAGGATAAAAGTTGCCACCAGAAGTG
The DNA here is from genome assembly GCF_905171765.1 of Bufo bufo. NCBI lineage: Eukaryota > Metazoa > Chordata > Amphibia > Anura > Bufonidae > Bufo > Bufo bufo. The sequence continues at coordinate 659,820,520 of NC_053389.1, forward strand.
TCTGGCTGCAGCTTTCGCCACTCTCCCCATTAAATGCACATAGTAAATATGTTAGGAGTGCTATGCAGGAGAAAGGCAAATTTGGGACCACGAGTAAAAAAAACTGTAATGCTAATGTTGTAATGGCTGTTCAAATGTCTAAAAGACAGTATGCATAAACTTAATAAAGTTTCAAAAATGACTTGTGTTTGGCTGAGGTTAAATTAAGGGGGTTGTCTAACTTGACCTCTGCCACCAATCACTGCTTTCAGCGGTTTCTCCATATGGCCATATACAGTGGTTACATGGCTCTGTAGCACACCTATACAGGATTGTAACGGTACCTTTGTTCTTTTCTTTAGACTTGCACCAGCAGGAAAAACGAAGTTTAATTCATATGCAAAGGAGCACTCGCAAGTGCCCAGGGGCGGCGTTCAGTGTGTAAGTGCCCAGGCTGCTCTGTCTTCTTTTCACTTTACTCCTCCCCAGTCTCTGCCTTTGCCCGCCCTCCAAGTCCGGACCCATCGATGAGGCAAGAGACTTGGAGGGCGGGCAAAGGCAAAGCCAGAGGCTGGGGAGGAGTAAAGTGAAAAGAAGGCAGAGCAGCCTGGGCACCTACACACTGAACGCCGCCCCTGGGCACTTGCGAGTGCTTATTTGCATATGAATTAAACTTCGTTTTTCCTGCTGGTGCAAGTCTAAAGAAAAGAACAAAGGTTACAATCCTCTATAGGTGTGCTACAGAGCCATGTAAGCACTGTATATGGCCATATGGAGGGGACAGACTCCCTTTAATTATGTCAGAAAACAGTCAGTAAAGTGATATTTCATGTGATGAGATACATATAGATTAAAGGGATTTCAAACTTTCATTTTGTAACAGTGTTTTGTGCTTTAAGGGGTTACCTCAAGAAGGCAGGCTCTTTCCATATGCCTTTACGGATAACATGAGAACGGAGAAGGTAGGCATGTGATACAACATGGTATAAAAACTGATTTCTAGTCCTATGGCCATAAGTCATGTAAGCTTCAAACTAATAAAGGAATTGTAAACCCCTTTGAAGACCTCACCAACCAACAAATTTTTACGATAAAATACTATAAATAAAATGCGTTTGCATCAGATAATCTACAATATAGCGCAGGTTCCTGGCCTCCAGCGAATTCCCAAAGTGGGACTACTAGTGGCTAAAATGAATAGATGCCATCAGCCCTTGTACTCAACATGAATAATAAAACAAGACCGGACTGGAGATCTGGTGTGGTCTAGTGATGGAGGAACTGACAGTTACTAAGCAACAGACCAACCATATTTGCTTAGATAAGAGCTCTGCTAGAAATTATTAAGCAGACTTGAGGTTGTGTGACATAAATAATTGAAGAAATCACATCATATGTTTTTTTATTCTGTTTACAAGCTTAAGATGTAGTTTTATTTATATTATTAATGCTCACGAATAGTAAATCTCATTGCTGGTCCTCATGCTTTCCATTGAGTTTTTTAAAATCTGCTGAATCTTACATTGGCCATATCAATAGATTGCGCACTAAACAGCATTTTATGACCTTGTGAAGGAATCAATCTTTTGAAGAGAAAGCATATTTAGATTTTCTACAGTTTTACAACTGCCATTAAACATAAATAGCAAAGCAAACTAAATAAATCGGGATCTCAAAGAATGCATTTTTTGGTGTGATATTACACCAGGATTTGGTGTGATATTACACAGCCTGGAACATGCTACATTGAAGTGCATATCCCCTTTATTACTCTGGTATAGTGATGGACGAACATCGGCCGGGATGGTTCGAGAACGCGATCAAATGTTCACAAACCGCAAGTTCGTGGCGGGCCGCATTCACTTTAATGGCAGGCGAACCTAAAAAACCTTCAGCTCATATTTGCAGCTACCAAATACTTAATAGAAGTGCACAAATAGTCCCACAACATGGGCAGTGATATACTAGAGGGGATCAATGACAAAAATTCCAACAAAAAATGTGTCTTAATCAGGGGACATTTTTATGCGTCTTAAAGGGAAATTTTCTGAAATGTGCCCTGTCGAAAGCCTAGAAAATTTTTATTTTAGGCCACAGGAGTACGGGCCTTAAAAATTAGGCATTTGTCTGCCATAAAATAAATTCTGATTATGTGGCTCGAGGTACAATATGCGGTCAATGGATAAAAATGTTACTAGAGGCCACTGGACTACAGGCCCCAGACATTAGGTATTCACCGGACAGA